>NW_025544782.1:1156203-1225303 GCF_000003525.1 Blastomyces dermatitidis ER-3 | reverse complement strand
ACCCCCCCCCCCCCTATTGGCAGAAACAAGAAATGGGGGTGTGTTTTTCAAAAAAGGGGGGGTCCTTACGGTGGGGCATTTCCTAAAGAAGTGACCTGTAAAAAAAAACTCATTTTCAACACCTCCTCGGGAAGAGATAGAATTTTATTAAAAATATTAAGGTTTTTTCTAAAAAGCCACAAAGAAAATTTTTTATTTTTTCTGAATATCGAAAATGTTGTAAAAAAATAAAGATAAAAAAAAAATTTCAAAAGGAAATAAATTATTTTATAATAGCCATAATTTAGTAGCAAATTTACTAGTGATTTTCAAGTTAGTAGTAAAATGTAACTCTTCTTTGATAACTACCATTAACCTCTGCTCAATAATATCTTACTCATATCAGATCTTGTGTTCAAGATATTAATTCGTTTCATAAGGTATCTTTTATATGGTGAGCTCATACAAAGTACATTGTGGTGATCATAAGCGTGGTGGTTGAGACGCAACCAAACCACGGATGCGGTGGGGGGAAGCGAGCGAAGGCAAGAAGAATATTCCTCAAGATCGACAACATCGATCCATGGACCGTGAGCCAATAATAGGTCCAGACGCGCGAGCTTTTTGTCTTCGCGAGTCAGTTAGTAGAACTTAGGGGGCGAGCGTGCCCCGGGGGGAGGGCGCGGATGGTTCCTTTTCTCACGATGATGAAACTCACTAATAACTGTACTCTTTAACGGGAAGTAGAATTCTGTACCTCGGTGCTCTTTAACAACTATCCTACTATCTTCGCAACAAAAAGGTTAACTGCTAGCTTTTTGAGGAGTAGTGGACATTCTTCGGCGTTGGAGAGAGAGGAATCCGGTTGGAACCGAGAATCTGGATAACTAATGATAATGATGATGAGAATGAGAATGAGAATGAGAATGAGAATACGATGCGAGATATTTATTGGAAACCGAGGGAAAGAGAGAGGGTTTTACAGAACTTTGAATGGCATTGACATTGACATTATTGGCGACGGCAACAAAGTTTGCCTGGCCGGCTGGTGGCTCAAATGTAGAAGCAAGAAGAAGAAAAGAAAACAGATGGCGAAAATTTTGATAGGATAACCAACAACCATCAGACGAGGAGGGGAGTTATTCCTCTCTCCTTCCTCCCTCAATCTGCAAAATATATGCACATCTACCTAGTCAATCCAGAAAAGAGTTGAGTTGAAGAGTCAGTCTGTTTTATCTACCTATCTACTCCATCAAATTCCCCCCTCTTGATCATCAGAGGGGGCGTCCATGGAATGAATGAACAAAGCAAGCCAATGGCTGTATACATACATTATCCATCATCAAGATGACAACTCATGGATATTTTGACTTTTATCTCCATCTCAACGAATTCAACAATGGAACGGCTCAATTTGAAAAAAAAAAAAAAAAAAAAAAAAAAAAAAAAATTCTCTTGCTCTGTATTACCATACCATACCAAATCCAAGGGGGTTATATCCACTTTCAAAAAAAAAAAAAAAAAAATTAAATAAAAATAAATAAAAACAAGAGGAAACAACATGGCTGTTAACTTACGAGGTACTGCTGGACGCAGAGCTTGCTTCCCTAAGTAGTTGATAATGATAAATATTAGAACTATCTATGTATGACCCGTCTGACCAAGAAGTGGCCGACATATCACGTTCGCAGCCACCAACCAACTCTACGGAGTACGCTGGAAGAATAATTAATAATAATAATGAGAACCTGGTGGACATGAAAGCATCTCCCAAATCACCCCTTTATCAACCAACCCAACCCGAGGGAAAAAGCTTCGGCTGGTGGAAAGCTTGTTTTGTGTGTGTTGGTTTTGGCTTTTTTGGATTAGCTAGTTTCTAAATATAGACAAAGTTTAATTAGCCCTTTTCTTTTTTATTATTTGGGTTTGTGTAAAGTATGTTATGTATGCCCTTACCTAGATACTCTGGCTAGCCCGCAGGGAGGAAGCAGAACAGGAATTGCTCTGGAAGACTAATTTTTTGATTGCTGGTGTGAAGGCGCTGACGGGTAAAAGAATATATGATATAGGTATGATATCAACGACTATCACTAACCTCTGTACATCGGAAGAATTTCTTCAGGCAATGGCTGCTGTGTTATCTTCCCCAGCCATGGCTTCCTAATATTTTTTATTTTTTATTTTTTCATGCGGCTAGAACTTCTTCTCCACAATAGACGGAAATCGACGGGATGCTGGTTTCCATGTGTTCTTTTCTTCTCTTTGACTTGTCCTCCTCCTCCTCTCCCCCCGGCCGTCTTTGCCATCATCCTTTAGCTGGCTTTGTCCCGCTAACTAGCCTGGGTTTGTATGTAGGAGTAACTAGTTGGAATTTGATAGTTTGGTGGGGAACCTTCCTTCATGCAAGTGCTTTCTGGAAAGAAGCCAACGCCAATGCCCCCTGTCCAATGCCCCATATCTACTCCGTACTGTGTATTCTCTGCATGACATTGTAGAATTATTCTTATAGGGGGCTACTGTACAGTAAACACGGAGAAGAGCTGAAGGGCTACGTACGTACATGTACAGTTCATACCATACTACTGCGTAGAGCTCACTCAAATCTTTCCCTGCCTGTTATTATTCCATGCAGCGATAAAAGGGGGTGAATATGTACTGTAATTCGTGGCGGAGCTCTCCTAGCCGCGTCAGAGCATCATCATCAGTCGGAGCTTCCCAGGGCGATAGAAAGGAGCTAATTAGGAGGCCTATCCTATCATACCTCCTAGTTAAACCGTACGCATGTTACGGGATGTATGTCTTCTCTAGACGATTTCTACCCAGAACGAATTGGATTGGGGAACTTTCAACCTTCCTGTTACATGTGCTAAGGACGAGCTGTGATCAAACTCAGGCAACAGTTGTTTTTTTCTTCTTTTTCTTTTTCTTAAAAAAAAAAAAAAAAAAAAAAAAAAAAAAAAAAAAAGGGTTTAGAGTTTTCGATACAATAACCCCTGAGGACATCATGAAATGGAGCCAAAAGGTTAAAAAGAATTTTTGTATGTATTTTAAGCATCTTACTATGTAAACGCCTCCACTCACCGCCCAGAAGCCACAATCAATGCACGAGACCCTCATGAAGCCATAACAAGGAGCAAATATATACTCCGTATGTAAATAGCACAGCGTGCGGATGAGAGAGACTCATCATATGATGCATAGGTCGCAACGCCCAAACCCAAACCCAAAAACCCCACGCTCTCAACTCACTCATGGCCCAATGGCTGGCTCCAACACAACCAGTAACTAAGCTAGAACGCCACAGGCAGCAAAGAGGGAGACAAGTACTCCGTACAGATTATCGCACGTTCGTTCTCTTGTAATAATTTATTATTTACTTGCCGTAGCCTAAGTGGAAGAAGGGAGGATTCTAAAATTATCCCATTGTGCATATGATGTCTCTCTTATCATAAACTTTTCAGACGATACTCCGTACAGAAGACTCGTTATGTACGCATAGTAAGTAGTAAGTTAGTGGTTTAGCTAGTTGAAGAATATGCTGGCCCTTGCGTTGAATCATCATGGTTCTGTGGAGTCTAAGTTAGCCACGCTCATCCCCCCACACTCATACACTCTGAGTGTTGTCCCAACCCGCCCATTTCTTCCTCGAGAAGTGCTTTCCCCATGAATATGCAGATATACGGATTGGTGATTGGGCGTGTATAAGC
The DNA here is from genome assembly GCF_000003525.1 of Blastomyces dermatitidis ER-3. Lineage (NCBI taxonomy): Eukaryota > Fungi > Ascomycota > Eurotiomycetes > Onygenales > Ajellomycetaceae > Blastomyces > Blastomyces dermatitidis. Next base: position 1,221,617 of record NW_025544782.1, on the reverse strand, counting down.
TTTGCTGTAGGGGGAATCCACCCACAGCGGGTAGGAGTTGGAGTTAGTTACTCAGGGGCGTTTCATCAGCCTCTGCCACGTAGGAAATAGGCATCAAAGCTCCACGGGTTTGTTCTGGGGACGTGAATGAAGAGACAAGGGGTAAGGGGGTAAGGGGCAAGCCGAACTCCCTTGGAACTAGTGGCTTGAAGGTTTGAGCCGTGATGTTTTTGAGCAAAGCCAGGGGGCAGTACATATGACATATGATTCTCCCTAGTATGGTGTAGGATAGCTCGGATGATTTCTCCAGGAAGATTGGCGGTAAAGGAGGCAGAAGGATTGTTGTTGGACGCAGCGCCACAGGGGGGAATATCATGCTGAGATCAACATGAACTATATTTAGATAAGCTATGTGTCCAGCCAAGGTGGTTGCTGGCGATCATCTTCAAGCGCCCGACGGGGCTTTGTCTTATACTCCTCACCGCTGGATGGGGAGCGTGGTGGAAGAACAAATCATTCACTAATATGACTGGAGGTGGCAGGCAATTGATAGGAGCCCAGAGGAGAAAAGGGGTAATTAAAGGATCTCGCAGCACACCAAAGCCGTCCTTTGCTAGCTTTCCCCTCGGATAAGGAAAAACCGGTATAGGATTTCTGCCGATGACGGACATGCATGTAAACCAGTCAGTCTAATCGTCCGTGATGATGCAGTCCGATCCCCGTAGGATCTTCTGAGACACATAGAGCGGCTCATGCACGCGCAGCACAGCCAAGGAGCTTAACCACCCGAGTACAGCTCTACATCGGATAGGATAGCTTCACTTAGCTTAGTTGCTGCTGGGTCGCAGAATAGAAATTTCGGCTTGGGCATCTCTCAAGGACTTTTGTCTATGGCTCCTTGAGCTAGGAGGAAACACAATAATGGTGGGTCTAATGGGAGTGATTGACGAGAACTAATAATTACCGAGCATATTAGCAATAACTCCAGCTATCTCTGAAGGGATGGTTGAGATACGGTATTTCTCCGGCAACAACTGATAGAGATATAAATAGAAACTGAAACTGAAACTGAAACAAAAGCATTGAAGGATTGGAACTGGACCGTCAGGGCCTTCAGTGAGGATCTTCTTCGTGGACGAATCAGGCGGAAGGGAAAGCTTAAAAGCAAGTAGCGTGCAGTGTGTAGCGATTTTCATATTCATGCCAGTCCGGATAAGGTTTTTCCATGTAGGAAACTTGCACATGCGAGAACAGGAGGATTTACCGCCTTTGAATCTCTATTTTCACTGTTTCTAGGTTCGGGATATTCACGCGAAATATTCCATAGCGGAAGCGTAGGTAAGGAAGGAGAAAGAATGATGCCGAAGAGACTTCCAGAATCCCGATACTGATACATGAACCCCATGATCCCCACCACCAACCCTTTGAACGAGGTTTCCTGGCATCATTGGCATCATCCGCCATTCTTTCAAGCGCGGAGAGGCACAGAATACCCCAGAAAATGGGGGAAAGAACACACCCAAAGCTATCCGAGGTGGTAGGCTTATGTGCTGGCTGAGATCCAAAAATTTTGTATTGGTGAGCCAGCTGACGGAGATAGGAATAAGAAACAGACTACTCTTATCTCACTCGGTAGTTCCCAAGAAATGGTCACCCTCCCTTCCGCGTATCAAATGCTCCGTGAGACATGGCCGCTCTCAGCTTAATGCGCCAATATATGGCAACAGTAGGCAGAACCATCCCTGCCCACAGTCAGTAAGACTGGGGAAAGCTGAAGTATTCGTCGGTTTCCTCGGCTTTTGCCGACGACAGAGCCGGCGTGCGGAACGCGCGAGCCCCCTGGCTGAGACGGGAGCTACGCAGCCCAGGTTCCATGTCAGTGTCTCACTATAGAAGTTTTGCAGCACCGTTTGAGCCCCACGAGGTCCCGAGGGTATTGGTTCTTTTCCAGTAAAAGTCTGCTGAAGAGACAGAAATAGAAAATGGAACGTAAGCCAATCAGGGCTTGAACAGAACCTACAACTCTCAGACAAACTCCGCTCGCAGCGCATCTCGTTATCGCATTCTAATTTGTGGACTCACCACAACGGGTATCACAGAAAATAAGCCAAAAAGAAAGAAAAAGAAAAAGAAAAAGAAAAAGAAAAAGGTCATAAAACAACAATAAGATTTACAGATATTAAAGCACGGAGTGAAGAAATAGAGAAAGGAAAGAGGATAAAATCCCCCATTGTGTCAGAATAATACTACCCCATGTTGTTTGTGTGGTGAGTGCCGGCAGCTTGGGCGAAAGAGCAAAGAAGAGCCGCTAAATTGGCGCCTGGGCATGTTTCTATTCATAGCACCAGATCCCAAACCAACCCACCCCACCAGCGTGGGCGACATGAGCGCGTGCATGGAAGATGCATCAGGGCACAGTAGCGCTAGAGCTCGAATCGGTGATGACGGAATTGATTGATTGCTCGATTTATGGTAGTTAAGGCAAGGTTGAGATGGTCTGCTGTGACGTGGCAGAAGCAGGAAACAAACTGCTGCAGGTTTAGCTACCTTGTCTTGTCAATCAGGGCCTTCGATCTGGCGGAATCGAACTTTGTCCCAAGTTAAAACGACTCGAAGCGTGATTTCCCTGTTCAATCTCTAGTGTCATGAAGTGAATGCAGACGGATAGGTGAGAGAGATGGCGTTATACGAGATCGGGCGAGATCTGAAGGAAGGCCGGTGAGCTCAGCTTCATTTTACTTTGGGCTAGGCCGGCCTGCGAGTATATTTTGTTTCCAAATCTGTCAAATTGCGGGGTTACATTTCTAACATCTTCCCAAGAGGCACTAGGGCGGGTTTACAATCACTTGTATGTACTGTACAGTACATGTACAACATGAGCAATATGTGATTGCGCCAAGTGAGAGTGCGGTATCAAGGAACCTCTTATTAACCCGGGTTACAGTCGTTGACATAATTGGGCTCTTACCAGTCCAGAGGAGATACCTATCTTCCTCAATGTATGACCCCTTGTCGTCTCTAGCCCTTAATGAGTCAGAGCCATCCATACCTAGTCTTTATTTCCTTAGAACCACGCTCTAAGGTTGGAGATTGTCTGCTGGTTTTCTCCGCAGCTTACATACCGGCTTGGTTGAACTCAAAGGGCTGACGATGTGATAATAGCTGCTTCAGTTTTTGTTCTTGTTCTTTTGGCGATCAAGGCTTGATAGCCCGTCTTCTGGAAAAATCTATTCCAAACGTGTTAAACCTGGCATATGCAAACGTCATGGAAATAATTGAACCTGCCCGGCTCGATTATTGCTCGTCCTGGCGACCTGCATTTTGAATCTTTGCCACTACTCGATTTCTGCGCTGGTCTAGAAGCAAAGGAGATTCGCGAACACTCTCCCTTTCCTTCTCGAAATCAAGCACAGTACAATTGTACGCGGACACTACGTCGGACAGTTTCCGATTCAAATCAGTGACCTTCCATGACCTTCATTAAATTTCCATGGATGAATGATGCGCAAAATCAAACCATTCATATCTTCCACCTTTTTCTCTTTTGACAGCGCGATGAAATTGATTATCCCATACCGTTGTATGGGAAGCGCCTTTTCCTTACTACTCTTGTGAAATGTCCCCTTTTTTTTCCCTTGCATGACGGGGAATCAAATCTCCTGCTCTCACATTTTTATCAGCGAAATATACCAAATATATGATATTATTACAATACGCTCCAAATCCCTTACCTGAAAGTTATGCCAAAGTATCGCCTCCTACCTCCCCTATGCAGGCAGGAGCTACAACAGCTCGTTTTTCTAGCATGGATGGAATTCATCACCTCTAACTGCTATATGTTAAGCCGGAAGGCTCATAGATATTAGGCGCTAAAATAGCACAATTCTATATTTTCACACCCGTGATATTTGTGAGCTTTCCTGCTCCTCCTTCTCTCCAGATAACTCCCTATATACCCACGTCTCCTTAGCGAGCTCTGTACATTAATAGAAGTACATTCTCATCCGCTGCGGAATGATGTTACGTAAAGGATAAATGACAAATCCATGAAATGGAGGTGGTTTTATCTCCTGGATATAAAGTGCTTTCCCCCTCCCTTCATTTCCTCCTTCAGCAAATGAAGTATACCGATGAGGACGATGAGGACGATGACTATCCAGCTATTAGCACGAAATTATTGGTGCCTCTTATCGCCAAACAGGTCACTGCGGTCCGCGATGCCTATTCAGTCTCTCGTGTGTGTTAAGGCTGTAAAGGGGACAAAATGGACAATCATCGATGGCGGATTCAATGGACTGGGTTTGGAGTGTGTGTGAGTACCCAGTCAAAGGCAGTCCGTTGTTTGGCTACAGCATGCATGCCATGCAGCCTCTTGGGATAAGACTGAGTATCCGGGCAGGCTGGTCTGCTCTGCAGGGAATGGATGCATTTGATTCTCCATTACCATAACGAGCGGTTATGCCTGTGTTTGAATGATACTGATGTTTCGGAACGAACGACCACTTCCGTACGATCTTCTCTGTAAGTGCGACCCTACTCTCACAATATCACACTGCCTAACATAGCATTTATACTGTTCATAACCAATTTAGCTAGCTGAATATATAACTATTCCAAATCTACAAACTTAGGAAATTGAAAAATAATTTTTAGAAGCTGAAATTGAAATAAGAATTTCATGGCTTACCGTCTATCGTGTCTAGCCATTCAGGGGGCTAATTAATGAATCAAGTAAACGAAATATACCCTCTTGAAGGAGAAATGTTTTGTAAATCTTTAATTGGTTACAACTTACTATCGCCGCTATTCGCAATCTCAATGACCAACTTGCCAAACTGGGTGCCATTCTTCATGTCATCGAATAATCCATCAATGGCCTTGATATTATCGATCCCCTGCACTACACGGGAAATAATAGGCTTTATCTTGTGCTCGTTGACGAAACGGACCATGTCACTGAACTCTTTCCGGGAGCCCATGGTTGAGCCTTTGACATCGATGTTCTTAAGGAAGGTGGGCGTGGTGAAGGGCATTTTGGGTGATACTGTCATTCCGTATACGGAGAGGATGCCGCCGGCCTGTGATGGGTGGATTAGCGAACTTGCCAGACAAATAGTGTATTGAACAGACAGACGGCGCTCCAGGGGATCAAGATATCTATTCAAATACAAAAATAACATCCAGTCACGTACCTTGAGCAACTTCACCCCTTTCTCAATCGAATCCCCTCCAGCCCCATCAATAATCGCATCATAATTCCTCTTCCCAGCAGGCAACAATTTCAACGCCTTCTTCTCCCACTCCCGCTCCTTATAATTCACGCCCCCCTTCGCCCCCAGCCCAACAGCCAGCCTCAACTTCTCTTCACTCGAGCTTGTCACAACCACATGCACACCTCTCGCCACAGCAAACCTCAGCGCCATCAGCGCAACCCCGCCCCCAATCCCCGTAATCAGGATCGCAGCGCCCTGACTCGAATTCTTCGCCCCGGCTTTGGTCACCAGGGCCCGCCACGCCGTCAGACCCGTCAGCGGCAGCGCCGCCGCCTCCACATCCGTCAGGTGCGCAGGCGCCTCTTCAACCTCGCCCACGTCAATGGTGACATATTCCTGCAGGGTGCCCCTGCTGTTAAGTTTCGTGCCGCCCATGATCGCGTAGCCGGTGGGGGACTCGGGGCCTTCCTCGGAATCCAGCCACCCGGTCCCCGGGTTCAGGATCACGCGCTTTTGGAGCCATGCGTGTGGCTCCTTTACGGCTGGGCCTGCGGAGACGACGGTGCCGACGCCGTCGGCTAGGAGGGGAACGCCGGCTGTTACGCCTGGGTATAGGTGTTGGCGGATGAAGAGGTCTCGGTGGTTAAGGGCCGCGGCGGTCAGCTTTATGAGGAGCTCGCTGCCTTGTGGAGTTGGGATGGGGACTTTGTTGAGTGAGAGGGGGTAGTAAACTTGGCCCGGCTTGCCGGGCTTGCCGTCGATGAAGTCAATGGTGACCGCTTGCATGGTTGGTTTTAAGGTCAATTGGCCGTTTTTGAGGGGGGTTGAGATTTGGATGGAATGATAGTCCTTCTTCTCGATATAGCAATCAATTATATCCAATGGGGCTATTATCTACTTGGGACGAAAGAGGATTTTAAATTCCCTTCCTCGTGATTCGAATTCCAATTGCCCTGGAAGAACTGGGTCAGTGACACAGCGGTATGGTATTGTAAATTAGGGTGGAGAATAGACGTATGTCTGTACAAATCAACCCTCAAGGCAAGATGTTATGTTGATACCTAATAATGATATTCATTATTCTTCAAGTTTGCTGGCGTTGGCCCCGATCAATGATCATGTATGTCTTGCCGACAGAATTGGGGGGGTATTTAAGATGTTTGTTTACCCGAGAGTTTAACCGGGCATTCCTGCTCCCTCGGCAATGACACAATGCAGGGGGAATCCAACTGCATATTTTCCCCAATTGTTCAACATCGATCGATTTGGAATTCAATGGTTGAAGAGTTGGAGGAGGTGCGGTTTCATTCGCATGCGCAAATCGCCCTCCTTTCAGTTTTACATGGGTTCATCCCAAAGGCTTACGTTGGTGGATTTACTTTTCCCGGTGACTTTTGTTTGCTAGTTCGGCATCAACTTTTCTCTCGAACTCAAATGCAGTTTAAACTCAGCCTTATTGAAACTGTTGTTGGGATCCAAAAGATTTAGTGATTTTTGATGAGTGCTGCTGATTTCAGTAATAGCATCATGCATCCCTTCATCTTAACATTGGCTTGGAGTAAAAGCTCCCTGTGACGATTTACTACTGTACACTTTTGTGACAACCAGATCATGTCTCAACAGGTCTCTGTAGTGATTGGTTGTCATTTAACTACCTCTATCCTTTGTATACATAAATATATCAATTTCGCACAAAAAAAACATACAATTTCCACAGCCCAGACCCGCTCAGAAATTTTAAAACACCAGCTTCGCCGCATTGGCAGTCAGCCCCAGCAGCACAAACGACGACGAAAGAAAGACCAGGAACCGCGTTGTGATATTGTTCTTCGACACCTGCACCAAACTATGAATAACCCGTAGCCCGACATAAGACCACGCCAGGGCGACGTCCATCTTGCTCCCCTTGCGCTCATGCATGAACGCAATCGCCAGGGTGACGGCGTAGAACTGCGTCGGCTGCTCCATGAGGTGGTTGTAGTTGTCCGCGACCCAGCGGACGGAGGGCGGAAATTTGGCGGAGAATTGCTCCTTGGGCGCGTTCGGGTCCATGGCGATTTTGTATTTGGCGATGGCTGGGATGCGTTTGGCGTACATCCAGCCTTCCATGACGAAGGTCCAGAGATTGAGGGCGATGACGGGGCCGAGGACGCCGGGTTCCTTGATCGCGGACATTTTGATTGGTGTTTTCTTTTCTTTTCTTTTCTTTTTAGTGTGTCTTTTTTGTAGGGGTTGGGAGGAGTATTCGAGTCTGCAGCGGTGGAAGAGGAACTGAGGGATACGGCGATTATGCAATTGAGTTTAATGGACTGAATATTTCACAGCAAAGTGTCTTGATGAAGCTGCAGTATGTATCACAAGATTGCGGAATTGGAAGACTGGGGTAAGTGAACAGTATATGAGGATGGTGGTTGCAGCGACCAAAAATCCTCGGGCTGTCATCTAAATATCAAATACGAAGTTAGAGTAACATGTGAGGCAGGTATTTGAGGCCGGCGGCTTTCAACTCCGCCTTTTATCCCCGGGCTGCGGTGCATCGATGCTGCCGATTTGCCGCCAACATAACATAACATCACATACGTAACATAGGAAGGTCGGGCAGATGGATTTGTCATCAGCAAATGCTGCGAGTTGGAAGTCGAAAGTTTATTTTGACATGGGGATATTTTAGGCAAACGGGATGGCGATGGTTATTTTTGCTTTTTGTGCATGTTCTGCAGGAAGGTTCAATGTTGTCAACAAATGCCCTAGAAGGGTAACTAGTTCAGGCTAGGACAGGGGAAGCATTAAATATCTGTTATCTAAATACTCCAATATGCTCGCTCTGTCGCGGCTGGATCTCAGCGACATTGACGCCTGAACCGCCGGTTTAAATCATCATACCGCGTCATTTAACTCTTGCTAAAGATGAGAGGTGTTCTAGTTATCTGAGGATAAGGAGTGAAAGTTATATTTAGTGTCAGACATTCCCATAACTAACCCCTCTCGTACATACTTCCATTTTTCCCTCTGCGCAGTAGACACACTCGAGACCTAGGCAATGAATCCCAGTTGCCTCCTGCTATCGACATTTCACCCCCCGGACATGGTTAACATGTATGTGGGCACGAGGTACAGTGTGCGGTTTCCAACGCGTTGAGGGAGGGGGGAGCCCGTTTGCATCCAGAGAATGAAAATATTTTGATGTTTCCTGAGCACGTTCTTATGCGGTGACGCGGACCCGATACAGCTGTGGTGCCCTAAACTAAGATATACATTATCTGTCCACGTACGTCTAGCGGAAGCCCATCGCAAACGGAATTAGCAGGGAGACGAGGCAGTTGAATCTAGATGGTATAAAATGAAGCTGGGCTTCAGTTTCAGGTCCTTTATCTACTGTACCTCCCCTACTTTGCGTGCGTTATTCCGTTTTCTTTTTGCTGCTATCCACCGGGTTGAGTATATGGAGACGTATAATTTTTACTAGGGTGCAGATTTTAAGGAGAATCTGTTTGGCCTAGGGTGGAGGGATTAGTAGTTACGTGCAGAGCTCGTATACCTTGTTTAGAATGAAAACGGATAGGTGAGATGCTTATGTTGAGATAGGATGAAGTATTTAAGTAGGCAAGAGAATGGGCTTTGCTTTCCATTTCTTTATTATTTTCTTACAATTTTACCTGAACGCAGTCGGACTTCGAAAAGGGCCAGGTGGCTAGTGGTCTGGAGATAGCAAGATTACGAGAGGAAATCTGACAAAAAGACAAGGAGAGCAAAGCAGAGCAAGGGAAAAAAAAAAAAAAAACCTATTCTCGATACTGATACAGCCTCTTCATAGACTCGCTAGATCCATCTCTAGCACGAGAGTTACCATCACCGTTTCCACTAGGACTTTGATCCATCTGTCGACCCCGTCGTGGTTGTCCTCGTTGTCGCCGATGCCGAGCCATGTATTCAGCGACCAGTGCCTCATCGGCAAACTCACGCTGCAAGATACCATCTACGAAGGAGAGGTAGTTATCGTTTCTGCGATGTGTATTTTCGCCCGGGGTATTACGGGAAGGGCTAGTAGTGGCATTATCGAGGTTCAACATCGCGTCGTCGCTGTCTGGGATTTCGTCATCAGTGGTGGTTGTGATATCAGGGTTATCGTTATCAGAGAAGTCTGATGGGAGTGGGTTCATGGTTCGGCGGGGATCTTCATGTCGGCATCGACGACGGAGCCACCATGAGGATCACGATCATGAGCTTGTGGGTTTTGAATGCATTCGTCTCCCCGTATATGATTTCCTGAATTTGGGCGTCGAATGGGGGAGCATATCAAACAAGTGCAGGAACTCGAATCTGGAAGATCCTCTGTGAGCGAATCAAAGGAGAAGCGCTCCTGACTGCATCTCGCAGACAGGACCCAAGAAAAGTGTTCTTCTTGATGAGTTTCACATTCATCAGATTCAACTTCGGTGATAAACCAACTCGAATCGTTGTCCCGGGTGGGACTAGTAGTCGATGGATTAGAATGTCTAGATTGAGACGCCCTATCGGCTGGATTTGGACGACGTAGTGAAAACCGACCATACTGTCTTTCGTGTTCACGCTCGAAACGGAAGGGCATGGTGTGTTATTTTCAGCACGATGACAGACTAAATTCACAGTCGGAGGTTTTAGGGAGCAACGGCAGGCATTGTTGAACAATGAGGATGCATAAAGAAAAACAAATCAGAAAATTCATACAAGAAAGGGCGTAGATGGGAGCTATAAGCATATATAGCCCATTGAGACATTTGCCTTCAAGTAACAGCTAAACATAACAGTGTTTGCTTAATACCATGTAACTGTCTGCCGCCATTTTCTCGACACCGAGCCTGAGAAAGATTGGGAAACATGGAGCATAGTAGAATATTGAGAGTATATCGAAAGGAATATGTGTTGAGCATTGGCAAACATGCCAACAGATAGCTATGTTTTTTATACGGGATAGCTAGGGAGCTGCTCAGGAAACCAGGCAAACATGCTGCTGATTCGATGCAACATCACGAAGGTTTGCGATGATGATGTTTGACCATGTTTAGCGGGAGGCATTGAGGCTGTATCGTCCTTCTGGAGGGATAACTACCTATATCACCCGGGAGTCTGTGTCTATCTACAGTTAGAGTAGGCAAGGGGGATGGGTGCGTGGGACTGACTATAGAGTAATTGGGCCACGCAACAAAACTGTTTAACAACCTTGAGATGGTCTGACAGGCAGTTTGAAAAATAGCAGTCCTTCGCAGCTATACAGGTGGGGGTAGTCATCTAATTTTCAGTATACAGAGCCGGAGTACCTAGCAAAACATAGAAGAGGAGATGAATTTCTCCTGGAGGATGTTGATATTAGCCAGAAATATTTGGATGGCGGGTGCGTGGCAACACGGCATACCACGCACTACCCCTGATATCCTACTCCCAACAAGGTTCAAGAGACAATTTCGAAGCGAGATATTCAAATGCCTAGAATGGGCAGCCTTGGAGATGCTGTCCTTGGAATGGAGCAGAAAACCCGAAAAGGTTGCGAGTAATAAGAGGTATGGAAAAAAACATGCTCCCTCTCATTCTACGCCCGAAGCTCAAGGGCCTGGAATGTTGAATTCCTGAAAGCTGCAGTCCTTGGTGCTTGGAAATGCTGGCTCTTCTGTCCATGAACCAGCCGGATAGATTGCATTCGTCTCATTTCATTTCATTTCATTTCGTTTCTTTGGCACGACTTTCTCGAATGTTTTTCATGTTTGCAACTATGTAATGGGGATAGTTAGTAATCTGTGCTGTGCGGAAGGATTTTCCTGCTTATTTATTTCAAGTCAAAAGAGGAGGCATTATCCTGGTATATTCCTCATTTCGCCTGTTAGCATAAATCCTCTGCACAGTTGAAGTCAAGAGCGTTGCAATCCGTAAGCAGTAGTTAACTTTTAGCAACTCTGTAGTGGTAAGTTCGTCGACGTAGTATGTAAATATGGGGTTTAATAATAATGGTTGGGTTAAGTTATTTAACTAACGCTTCCTAGCCTTTAGAATTTTTACGCAGGGCAGAATTGGCGTGGCTGTAGTTAGGTTCGGCAATACTGCCACGCGCCGCCTGCGATTGGCCTGACCGGCCCTTTTTTTCTCCCTCTCCACCACCACCGCCTCACTCATCGCCCGAAACGAAGAACTTCCAACGTCCACTCTGCTCGATTTCCGCCCGCGTCCCAAACCACCCGTCTTCATCTCCAGCGCCTTGTACACACGAAGCTACGCCGCGTATTACCTCCAGCAAGCTCTTCTTCTTCTTACATCTTGAACCATCGTTTTTAACTTCTCTTTACCTTCCGTGCTCGTCGTCTGACAGCTTGCTTTATTTTTTTAATTTTTTCTTCGCCGGTAACTGCGACACACACACCTCTAAAATCCCAAATTTTCCATTGCTGTCTACACGTCTTCTGTAGACGTCTGTGGATAACCAATATCCCAGAGTTAGCTAGTACATCATGCCTTCACCTCTTCCATCGAGTTTTGCCTCTGCGGCAGCTGGTAACGCCCATGATTCTGGTTTAAGAAAAGACGGAATCGGCGGTGGGGAATGGTAAAACATTGCCCTTTTCATTGCTTTTTCCTTCTCTATTTGTTTGATCCCTAGCTGTTATTCTGGCACCTAGTTGTCCCTCTCTCTTTTACTCGAGGAGCTGGCATCATAGATTATCACCCATCGTGTCTACTAGTTTGTGTGTCTTGTCGTGGGGACAAGGGAGCTAATTTCATATATTTTTTCTTTTTTTTTTTTTCGTGCTAGGTCTCGCACCCGTATGAACGGAGCTACCCAAACCTTCCGCCGTCCGTCCCTTGCAACTAACAATTCTCACACCCGAGAGACCGCGCAAACCACGTCCTCTACCTCTACCCCTCCCGTTGCAGCCTATATTCCCCCCCACCTTAGTTCTAATTATCAGCCCAGCTCCCCGCGTAGCAACCCCAATGATAGCAGGTACTCCAAGGACCAACTTCTAAATCTCTACAAGAGTCAACAGGACCCGGGGAGCTGGGGGAAACATATATCCGATTATTTTATGGCCGACTGGAATCCCCGCGATGAAATCCCCACGTCCGTTAATGGTAGTTGGACTAAACGGGAGGACATGAATGACGGAACCACTGGTCCTGAGGTTTGCTGGGATCATAGCGGACAGGTTCAGCCCTTGGCATTGACTGAAATGAACGATGAAGAAAAAGATGTATGTTGTAACCCGGTGATCGAATGCCTGTACAAATGCTCACTAGAATTTTCTTTGCTAGTTATTTTCTGGCTCTGTCAACTCCCCGCTGAAACCCCCTCCTCAGAGCGGATCAAAGGATGCCTCCGGTGCCGTCAATATCGCCCGTAAGGGATCCGTGTCCCATTCCCAGTCCCATCTTGGATCCTTCAACACGTCATCTCCTGGATCTGCGCGAACTGTCCCGCGACGCCGTGGCACTGGAGATTCTTCTGGAAATCCCATGTCCCCCACGGGTACTTCTCGTTTCTTCCGGGACGATATAACTATATCAACCCCACCACCCTCGCTGCTTCGCCGAAAGACCGATTTCCGAGAAGCAGAAGCAAAATTAGACGAGAGGGATAAGGAAAACAGTGGTCGCGATGCTGACCTTGGTATAAGCTCTCCGTTTGGCACCTTGAAGCGTAGCACCACGGGCCCTATCGGCACAAGTTCAAATGCCTCAACTTCCCCATGGCCATCCTCATCCCACGGTTCAGCATTTTCGCCAATGGGCGCATTTGGCAACTTTTCCCTGGGGCCGATGAGCGGCAGTGCTGGAGCTAGTGACAAAAAGTCCGGCTTCGGTAGCCTGCGGGGGGAAAGTCGGTTCAAGGGTCTGTTGTCTAAGGATAGCTCAGAAGATATTGGATCGAGTATTAAAGAGAAATCGTCTTTATCTGCCCTGGATCGCCTCCCTGAAGTTGAGGATTCGAGTCCGCCACCACCACAACAGCAGCAACTACCGTGGGGAGAAGGCATAAAGACACGTCCGGCTCGCAGTGAGACTAACCCATTTGGTGATGAACCACGGAGCGGAAGTGCGGCGCTTGGTGGCCAGGACCTTGATGCTCCAGCGACTTCAACTTCTGCGCCAGGGATCGATCAGTTTGGCCTCTCCTTCGGAATGGCATCGAGTGGACCCACTTTCCGAGACATCGTAAACCAGCAAAGCCAACCAGCTCAGACTCCCAATCACCATGCCCACGAGCCAATGAGCCCAACCAATACGAACCCCTACCAAAGTCCACATGGCGAGAGGGCCGATACTGACGACATCGACACAGACGGTTCTGATATCCAACATGCCCATCTGCCAGGCCTGAGTGACATCCCTGAAGATCCTGGGATGAGTGGGTTTGGTTCTATCCGTCGAGGTGGGTCGACGGTAGACGCATCAGCGGGTGATCGTAGCCAAACCTCGAGCGTCGGTGCAGGCCGGGGTTTCCCAAATTTGACCGGTCTAGGTGGCATGTCATCACTCGGGTCTGCTGGCGGCTGGCCTACTAGCGCAGCTTCTGGTACTCCCACCCGGGAGCGAACTGGCTTTGGGTCCGGATTCGGCGATCCTATTTTTGGATCAATGGCAGATTTGCAGTCCCCTAGCCTGGCGACTCTTGGTGGAGGTGGCTTTTTTGGATCACATACTAGCCTTCCTAGTGCTAGTCGCACAAGTAAAATGGGATCTCTATTTCCTCCCGCAATGCAGGACCAAATGCGTGGTGAACAAGCACGCCCGGATTCCACTGGAATTGAAAGTTCGATGAGGCAGCAGGGTGATAACAGGAATGTTTCCAGTACCAGCCCCTTTGACACTGGCATTACGAGGAGAGACACTGACCAAGCTACTCGTTCTGGCGGTCTCTTCTCTCCCCTTGGTGGCATTGACCTTGGAAGAGAGGCCTTTTTATCCGGCGATAAACCAGGCCCGGGAAGTCAACCCATTTCGGTCCCATCTTCCCAGCCCCCTGCACCATCCACCACCGCACAAAGTTCAATTCCACCTTCCCAATCCTCTGCGGACGGCACTTCCCAGCCTGGTCAAAGCCATTCCAGTGCGAGTTCATCAAACACCCAGCTTCCAACATCGCAACAGCGACAAATGGTGATGCCAGATCGCATGCGCTGGATCTATCGCGACCCCCAAGGCAACACCCAAGGGCCGTGGTCTGGACTCGAGATGCACGATTGGTTCAAAGCAGGTTTCTTTACCGCAGAACTTCAAGTGAAGAAGTTAGAGGATGCGGAGTATGAACCACTTGCTCAACTTGTTCGGCGTATAGGCAACTCTCGAGAGCCTTTCCTTGTACCCCAGATCGGAGTTGCTCACGGCCCCCCTTCCAATCAAACTGGTCCTTGGGGTGCATCGGCATCTCAATCTGGTGTCGCGCAGCCTCCGTTCCCTACCAGCTTCCCCAGTTTTGGCACAACTCTTACCGCTGACCAGCAAAATGCGCTGGAAAGGAGAAAGCAGGAGGAACAGTATTTGATGGCAAGGCAGAAAGAACATCTTGCCCAGCAACAAGTCCTTATGAAGCAGATGGCCATGCAGAATACTCCTCATACTACCATGCATCCCCAGCTACAACACCACTCCAGCGCCCACAGCCTCCACAGCCAGCCAAGTTTTGGCAGCATCACCTCACCAGGAGGGTACCAGCCATCTCCTATCCAAGGGCCCATCCAACCACCTCAAGCCGTCCCTGGTTATTTCGAACCCGCTATGCGACAACCGAACATGCCCAACGTGCCGCCTCAGATGCTTCCACAGGATATGATGGCTGGCCAGGAAGAGCTCCCAAGTTTGGTTGATCGTTTGAACATCAATCGCCAGTCTCAGTTCCCCTTCAATACCGGCCCTTCTTTTGGAGCAAGGCAACAAGAAAATGTCGCGCAGTCTCAGCAAGTTGCAACCATGCTCCAAGATAGAGCTCGTTTACAGCAGGAACAAGAGCAATTTGACAAAGCCAAGGGGGATTCTATGTTTGACCAACAAGCCCGCGATGAACGTTTGCGGCAGTTTCATGCGCTAAGACGGCAAACAGATGATGACATTGTTAGAAGGACTGAAGGGCTGCCGACACATCCCCCGACAATGCCAGCTGGAGACGAATTTGAGCGCCATGATGACATTTCCAAACCAGGAATGCAACAACCCCCGAAACAGGAACACACTCAGCAACGAGGGCAAGAACCCCTCTCTCTCTCTCAACAGGTACAAAAGGCAGCATCTGCTCAGCGACAGCGACAGCATCAGCAGCAACAGCAAACACAGACTCCAACCGTTCAAACGGAGTCCCCGTGGGCTAAAGTAGATAGCGGTATGCCTCAACCTTTCCCGCCACCACCATCACAGTCCCCCCTTCCGGCTCCTGCTGCACAACGCAATCGACAAAATGTTGCAGATACTCTAGCAGCAAGTTCCAGATCACAGAACCAGACGCCAATTGAGACCCCAACCACGTCAATCGCTCCGTGGGCAAAGGAAACCATCGAGGCACCAAGAGGACCTTCTTTGAAGGAAATCCAAGAAGCCGAAGCTCGCAAAGCCGCTAAACTGGAGGAGGCTGCAGCTGCTGCCAGACGTGCACTTGCAGAACAGGAACGTGCAAATCAACCCCCGGCTCCAGCTCCAGGGCTACCATCAACTGCGAACTGGGCGAGTAGTGGGTCTCCCGCCACACCTCCATCCGCCGCTGGTTCGGTATGGGCGAAGCAGCCTGGAGGCGGAAAACCACAACCTAGTGCAACCGTTTCTGCGCCCAAGAAGACGCTAGCCCAAATCCAGAAGGAGGAGGAGGCTCGCAAACAGCGTCTGACTGTAGTAAACAATCCTCAGGCTGCTGCTGCTGTAAGCTCACCAGTCGCTTCTGCGGGTAAGCGCTATGCCGATCTTGCAAGCAAGGTTGCATCACCAACAGCGCCCGCAGGAGCTTGGACAACAGTTGGAGCTGGTGGAAAGGCAAAACCTCCACCTACCGCACCGGCTGGGCTAAGAACCATTCCTGTGGCCCCCGCGGCGGCAGCAAAACCGAGACCAACCGTCCTCACAAGACCATCCACGCTGGGTTCGGCTCAGGTTACCAATACAAATAAGCCAGTTGAGGAGCTTATGAAATGGGCTAAGAATGCCTTGGGCAAGGGGCTGAATAGCTCTATCAATGGTACGTCTATATTTCCTGCCCTTTTCACACTAGAACCTTATTGTTCGCCGAAAATATATCCCATAAGCAGACTAACAGAAAATTCAAACTCTCCAGTCGACGATTTCGTCCAACAACTCCTTCTCCTCCCCCCTGAGACAGAAATTATCTCCGACTCAGTCTACGCTAACTCACAAACGCTCGACGGTCGCCGCTTCGCCGAAGAATTCGTCCGTCGCCGCAAACTGGCTGATAAGGGTGTCGTCGACCCCGCATCCCTGAATGCCGGCAGCAATGGGTTCGGCACCGTGCCAGACTCCAATGGCTCTGACGGCTGGAACGAAGTTGCGAAGAAGGGAAGCCAATCTGCTGCCCATCGCGAGGACACGAGTAATGCGCCGTTTAAGGTTGTGGCGGCGAAGAAGAAAGGGAAGCGGTAGATTTGGTTTGTGTCTTGTGTTTGCTACAGCGTTTTTACTTATTAAGATGTTTTACTTATTAAGATGTGAGCGGGTTTGTGTTGTGGTGTGAAATTGATAGGATAACGACAGGATACGATAGGATGGGGAACGTGTTGCCATGCATAAAGCAACTGGAAGGGAAGTTGCTTGGGCTTTGTTTGCAAGAGTCTTTTAGGGTAGCGGAGAGGGGAGGGGGGGAGGGGGGGAGGATGTGTGTTTGCGTGTGTTTGTTAGGTGCAGTGGTTCTTTCTGAGCGTTCCTCTTGCGTACTGTATCCGCATTATAGCCCTCTCCTCCCCTTGCAGCCTCATACTTAAGCTTCTCTATTTTTTTTTTTAAGCTTCTTAACTTTTGCGATAATTCTCATCGCCGGTCAGCTAGCGACAACTAATAAACCCGATACACTTCCCAGCTAGGTTGTTACGATCAAAACGGTTCCTTAAATGTATCTCCCTTTCTCCCCCTTTTCTTTTTCACAACACCACCCACTATCAGAGTACTCTAAACTCCCCTGTACCGTCTTCCTTACCTTTCGAGTTCCTTCGAAGTTTTGAAATGTCTTCACGCTACTATGTCTCTCTTTTGTAATCACTCTGTTCCCGTACACTTCTTTATCCAAACTATTCGCCTTGCTCATGTTCCTCCTCCCTTGCGCGGTAGGTAACACACGAGGGTTATCTGCAGCCACAAGCAACAACACCTCACGGCGTTGTGTGAGATAGTTCTTTTTCTTTTTTAACAGTTGCTGTTCCTATTACCTAAAGTTCCTTCTCTAGGCGCTCTCGCAATCGAATCCCTCGCGCGCTCTCCGGGGGATGTCGCTTTGTTTTGATTTTTAAGCAGAGTTACGAGGTATTGATGAATGCTTCTTGAGTATGATGGGTTTTTCTAACAGTGGTTTTTATTTAGCAGGTGTTCGTTACATCCATAAGAAACCAATGAGCTGTAAGGAATTAACGTTGCATGTATTAGAAAAATATTTTCAATCTCACAGTATAGAGGACTAACCAGCACATCTAGTAATGTTAGAAGCTGAAATTGACATAACAACATCTCTACCATTGCAATAATACCGTGCTCACCAAATGTCGGTAGGTATCACGCAATATCTCTCTTCCTACATACATCACTACAAGTTAGTATGCGCGCGAAACCTAAACTCGGCATGACGTCCGTCTTGAGACATTCATCCAGGTCCAGAAACCCGGCCAGATTTAAGGTTTAAGGTTATACAAAGGCACCGCCAAAAAACATCTGGGGTCTGGCAAAACTCAGAATTTCCCCCAACTGCACAACTTCAAGAGAATGTCCGTCTATACCCGTCCTCCGATGCAACAAGGTTGAAAGGTCTTTTTTTATCCAACCCTAATTCGCCCACTACGCATAGTAAGCCCCGTGCTCGGCGTAAAAACTAGCCTAGCCTAGACCTGCAATATCGTGACAGGTAGCGGTGGTACGGCACCCCGCCAAGGAGCATCATCGTCGCTAGGAATCAATTCCCCGAGTAGAGTTTTGGTGCTCGGGAGTCTGTCAGTCTAAATTGTCACGGAGTCACGGAGTCACAGGGCGCGTGGTGGGGGGTTTGGGGCCTTTTTGAGTGTGTCATTGCTGTTGCGGGAAATATATAATAAACGTCAATTCATTAGAGAGGAGGGTTTTGGGGAACGAGTATCTTCCTTTTTTTTTTTTATAAAAAAAAAAAAAAAAACAAAAAGGGTCAATTGAGCCTATCTTGTTGAGTATGATTAATCAGAAGGCGAGGAAGCAAACACCGTATCATACGTGTCCTTGTTTGGTGAAAAGACTTCTCACTCGCGCCAGGTATGGGCATCAATCTGTATGGTTTTAAATGGTTTATCTTGAAGGACATGGCTAACACTTTCGCTCGGTCTGGGAGCCACTGTGTACGTGAAGGAACATTGATCAGATAAACCTATATCTACAGAGGTATACATATATCTTTAGGAAGACGGAGATTTCGACATCGGATCAACCATGGCCTCTGACAAATTAACCCCCTTTGGGCCTCCGATGCTCAAACATTTCCTCTTCGATCCAAAATATAAGAATTTGAACCACGGTAAGTTAATAGCGATACCTGTACCTCAGTCGTGTGTTATCCGGAACTGCGCGCTGCCTGTGCCAATCAATCCGTCATCCGTCACGTTAGCATTTTGATATCGCTGAGAGTCCATATAGTAGATAGCCGTTGACTAACCAAAAAAATCCCAACAGGATCATATGGAAGTTTTCCCGCGGTAGTCCAGGCTGAGGCCCGGAAATTCCAAGACGAGCTTGAATCCAAGCCGGACTTGTTCATCCGTTACCTGCAACCGAAATACGTCGATGCGGCTAGAAAGGAGGTGGCAAGGCTTCTCAACGTCCCCATGAACGAAGTCGTTTTCACCAAAAATGCCACGACGGGAGTGAATATCGCCCTTCGGAACCTGGTATACGCACCGGGGGACGTCATTGTTTACTTTGCCACTACATACGCTGCATGCGAGAAGACTATTTCATCGTTGATGGAAACTACGCCTGTGCAAGGGCGCAAGGTCACCTATTCATTTCCCACTACCCACGAGGAGATTATGAAGGGTTTTATCGAGGTGGTTAAGAAGGCGAGGAGTGAAGGGTTGAATGTTCGCGTTGCCCTGTTCGATACTATCGTTAGCAACCCGGGCGTGCGATTCCCATTCGAGGACCTCATAGCGGAGTGCAGGAAGGAAGGTATTATGAGCTGCGTGGATGGCGCACATGGAATTGGCCAAATTCCTCTTGATTTGGGAGCGTTGCAGCCTGACTTTTTTGTGAGCAACTGTCATAAGTATGTACCACCTTCCCTCCGATTCCAACACGCATGGATGTTTGTTTTCTTTGAGTGGATATAATCTCACCAAAATCTATTCTCCCATTGCCCTATACAACACACCTCTAACACTTCTTTTAGATGGCTCTACGTCCCCCGCGGTTGCGCAGTCTTCCATGTCCCTATCCGCAACCAGCACCTAATTCGCACAACGCTCCCCACCTCGCATGGTTTCGTCCCCGTCAACATGGAGGTAGATCTCCCAATCCCAAGAGTAGCCGGCAAATCCGCCTTTGAGTTCCAGTTTGAGTTTGTGGCCACGAACGATGATTCGCCATACAACTGTATCCCCGCCGCTGTTAAATTCCGCGAAGAGGTCTGCGGCGGTGAGGAAAAGATTATGTCGTATTGTCAGCAATTGGCGCACGAGGGCGGCAATCTCGTGGCTGAGATACTCGGCACAGACGTCATGAGCGAACCTGGCGTCGATCCCAAGGTGGTAGGCGCCAGTAAGATCCGCCAATGTGCATTCGCCAACGTCCGTTTACCCCTCGCGGTTGATGATGGGAGTGGCCGACATGTCGAGAAGGAATCTCCGTATCCCATTATCAAGGGCAGAGATGCAATGGCTGTTGCTAAATGGATACACGAGAAGTTTATTTATGAGTATAACTCTGCCGCGCCGACATTCCCGCATGGTGGCTGGTTGTGGACACGACTGAGTGCGCAGACTTACCTGGATCTGGAGGACTTTAGGTGGGCTGGGAATGCGTTCAAGGCGTTGGTGGAGAGGGTCGGAAGAGGGGAGGCGTATGCTGAGCTGGGGATTACGGATGTGTCGAATGACTGAATGCGGTACGTCTGGACGGAGGTGAGAAGTGAGGAGGGTTTAGTTTATATATATCCTGTTCTGAAGACGGTATTTGATGCATTTTCGAAATAGCAGAGGAAGTTTGCTTCTGCATGTAAGAGACAGTGTTCTGTTCATCTATCATGATTCTTCGTAGAAAGTTCCGCTCTTGCATGGTGTTACACAACCCTTCAAAACACACAGAGATAGATATTCTTCAACATGTATCCATCCCCCCTCCCTCCCTCGACGAGCTACAAGTACCACCCGCTGTCCCCGATCCACCACCCGCTGTCCCCGATCCACCACCCTCTCCTCCTCTCCCCTCCCTAACCTCCACCACCTTCTCGAAAAATTCCCCAACATCTACCGCTCCATCAACATGATAACTCCCCCCAATAACAAAATGCGGCACCCCCTTCACCCCTTCCTCCCTAACCCTCCTCCCCTCCTCCTCAATAACCTCCACCACCCCCCTCCCCGCTCCCTCCCCCGCCAACCACTCCCTAACCTCCCCCTCCCCTAACCCTACTTCCACCGCAGCCCTCACAAGCGTATCGACACAACTAACATCCTCCTCCCTCTCAAACTGATACTGAAACAACATCTCCGAAACTTTACTCTGCATCACCAGCCCCTTTTCCGCCGCGGTGGTGTGCAGGAGTACATGCGCAAGCCGCGAGCTGCCCATGGACCCGCCAAACTTGAAATTGATACCCAGCGCTGCCCCGACGCGTTTTAGGCGGGTTTGGGCTGCCTCGGTCATTTGGGGGCCCATTTTGCGGAGCATGCGGTCTGGATTTGTGTTTTTTTTTTTTTTTTTTTTTTTTTTTTTTTTTTTTTTTTGTTTTTTTTTTTTTTGTTTTCCGTAGTTAAGTATTGGGTATAGGTATTTTCAAGGGAGAAATGTGATGGAAAGGAATGTGGGCTATATTGGAGCATCTCTACCTTGTATAAGCACGCTCTCCTTGGGTGGTTCTTGGTCTATGAAGTAGGGTTTCCATGATAGTTGGAATTCATCCTTCGAGCCTCCCGGGTAAGTTTTTTGGTAGAGGGAGATGGCTTTTTGGAGGTCGCGGTAGCCGATGAAGCACTAAACAAAAATTGTTTGGTTATTCAGTAGGCACTATAGTAACTTTTGTTGTAAGGGGTTTTTCACTCACCCAGGGACATATCACATCTGAAATTATATCGATCGTGATTACGGCCATTGTTGCCGGTGAGTAGCGTGTCAGGATATTGAGGTGGATGGTTCTGTATGGTATCTCGTGCTCCTGAATCCGACTCTACTCTTCGTTGAACGTTGTTTTGGAGTAAACAGGGCTGTTGATTTCGTTTACCAACTCAGGTCGATAGCTGACAGTCTCTATTTATTTATTTATGTCTAGGCATCCTTTGACAATCTAGCCTCCATCTATCTCTGCTGCCTGCCTCAAGTAATCCCTTTTTTCCTTTCATTAATACTTGAGAGACTTAGGGAAATTTAGATGCAGGCCGGGACGGATCCTCCTCTCCTAGGTTTTTCATCCTCTCGGTAGCATCTCATTCCGCTATCCGCCACTTTCGGAATGCGCTTCTTGTAGCAAGAGAACGAGACAGAGAATGGACGCCGACGAGCATTTTCGGCTCTTACGCCAAGGGAAATAAAATCTCTTCTCGTGGGACTTAGGCACACATATCCCTGATTGACTTCCCCCCACACAAAGGTAAGTATTTCGGAGGCCGAATTAAGCCATACTATTTGTTTAACTATGCCGTAAGTTGGCAGAGGTTCCCGCCTTCAAGACCTCCCGTCCATGTAACAGTACAATGTACCATGATGCAGTAGTAATAATGCATGTATAAGATCTGCTTTCGTTGAGCTTGAAGTTCCGATCTAAATATAGGACATATACTGCGAGTTTTGTTAAAGCTTTAGCCAGTTCCCCCATAGCCGATAATAGTATGGACAGAGGCACAGAAGAAACCGAATTTCTTCCTGATGGGTTCCTCCTACTGGCGGATCGCAATTCCTGCTCTTCCTTCGCCAATCAGGGTTGCTAAGCCCCGTATGTTGATTCGGCGTTGCCGTTCTGGCTGCATTGTTTATTATTGTTTCAAACTTGGTATGAAAACATAAATCCCTCAAAAAGAAGATAAATAAAGGTTCTTCAACCGTCGTCTGCAAGGGAGTGCCAAAGATGAGGTTCTCTATAGAGTATTGTATTGGTGTCTTTCGTTGGTTGGATGATTCTATATCGTTCCCCAGCCTGGATTATTTGAGCTTCACGAATAGAAGAACTAATAATAAGTTAACCACCGTCTTGATCAACAATTGGCAAGAATCCAAGCGATAGGATTTGAGGAATGAAAACCGCAGTTTATTTAGTTAACCTTTCCATCAACCACCGCTTGTCCCTCCCCTCACTGGCTTCAGCATCGTATCCAACACGGCAACATCGCTCAACTCAGCCACAGCCACCCAGCTCATTGAACCAATCCGGCTGCTCTCCGCAGCAGACCGTATTTCTTCTTGTCCGATAGTTAACTAGTTATATGACTAAACCACCAAGTTTTCTTCTTTTCTTCTTCGGGTGATCGTGGTCAACCTTGGAAGGCCGGCCTACCACAATGATATATCTCTGGCCGCCATTTTCCTCTCGCAGAGCACAAGAGCTTTGGCTTGTTCCAAATCAAATATTGCTGCGGAACAAACCTGCCATAGTTATCTATAATGACGGGGGGTTCCATACACATTAAGATGTTTTGAAGTGTATTCGTGAACTTCTCCCCATAGAAGTTAATTTGTTGCATTTCTTTTGCCCTTGTTTAGTTCTCAGGCGGAATGCGATATTTATGTCCAGCAAGCATGACTTCTGCCCGCCTATTCTTCCTAGTTATTCTGTGTAACACACGCGTATCCGCAGCTAGCGAGGAGGATCTCAATGTATACGGTGGATATGGACCCGACGTCCTCTGCGTTTTCCCCATAAGCGGACCATATAACCTCCTGCAACGAATACTGTTCTATCTGCTTTTGGTATTCGCCGTCCTCTGCCGTCGACAAAAATGGTTGGTCTTCGGCGCCCTCGCCAGTGCAATGTCGTATAGTGGAGCAGCAGCTCTCCACGGCCTCTTGCTGGCCAGCCCCGCCCGAAAAGCCATAGACCTGGACATCTATGGAATTTTCGCGGTAACCTCATCGGGCGCGATGCTCACTGCTCCGTTATTGAATTGGTCGTCGACATTGATATATGCGGAGAAAAGGAAGCGGTGGATTGTGATAATGTGGGGCATGCTTTTGGTGTTGGGTGCGATATTTACTGCATCGTGCATGTATGTAAATGGGGCGGGATTCATCACCCCAGAGTGCATTTCGCGCAGTGATGCGGCTTCATTCGATGGTTCTTTATTCCCCAGTCCTACTGCCGACTGTCTGTACGCTTGCCCGCCTGAAGCTCGGATTTTCCGTCCAAAACATGACGTCGTGGCCCGGCCGAACTATATAAACCGTCCGAGGGATATCACGTCGGTCTTCCTTCCAGCAACAATCATATATATCTTTACCTGGATTGTTGTTGAGATATTATTTCGCACAGTGTGGCGGAATAAAAATACGAATATCCACTTTGCAACAGCCAGCTCAGCATCAGACATAGTCGGTCTTCGTTGGGTGGGCACATGTGTTCACGGTCGGCAGAACACTACAACCGACAAATCCAAAGATGTGTCTGTATCGATCCAGCCATTGCCATCATCACCGTCCTCATCGCTATCCTGGCTACCCGTATCCGGACAGCCTCAACCACAGAAGCCATGGTCTCGCTGGGCCGTAGCATTTACGAACTTTCACTTATTTGTTATGCTTGCCCATTTCGCCGCCTTCATCGTCAACGTTGTCATGTGCGAGTATCGGATGGTAAAGCTTCCCAGCAATGAACAGCCCAAGGAAATCGGCCAGTGGATCTCATGGGTTAGCATTGCGCTGGTCGTGTTTGCCCAGACACTTAACCGCTATTTGAAACTACGCTGGGGGCCTGGTCAAGGTGAAGGTGAAGGTGAGAAGAAGAAACGAATGGCCCCCGAAGACGAAGAGAAGGCGCTGGCGCTCGACCGTTGGAGGAGGTTTGGCATTTCTCCAGCGGTTCGAGTACGGGTCATGGAAGATCAACAGATGGTGGTGACGCCGCCTAGGGGTAATGAAGTTTTTAAAAAGGACGATGCGCCACCAGGTATAAGGATGTTTAGAAGTGAGACAACAGGTTCGATGAGGAGGAATAGCTTTTGAGTGATATCTTCGAGAGTTCCTTTTCTTTTTTTCTCTTTCCTCTTCCCTCTCTCCCTCCCTGCCTCGATTCTACTCTGCCCTGATCTGAACGGCTTCCCATCTGCATCGCAGCAGTCTGCAACTATATAGAATAATTTCAACGTTTCATTTTAACTAGTGAACGCAATGATATTCTTATTTTGGATCAACTTCTATGTAGAGCGTCTTCTAACCGACCGCGACTACCTAAATAGGTAACTAACTGGCTGGGCCGCACCCTAGCTCCCGAAACCTTAATTGACCAGCGAATATCATTCTCTTCCAAGGACATTGAATCATACTGTAGGCCTCTATCACAATCATCCTTCATTATTATGATGGCAATAATAAATGCATAGACAAAGATGCCTTAGGAAAAAAGGTGTCCGAGACCATATTCGATTTTTTATTTTATTTTATTTTATTTTAATTTTATTCAACGACTGAATTTTGATAAAATGAAGCAATAAGCGTTGGGCTAAGGAATAAGGAATCTCATCATTTCAGATATCACCGAAGGGCCATCAACAAGGATAGCGTACGCCAAACATATTCAATACTACCCATAACCAACCACTCTCCATTTCCCACGCCTGTAATCACCGAGAACCCAAACACCAAAACATTATGTATGAGTTATAGCCCAAACGCCATCAAACACACCCAAGGAAGGAAAGCACGTTATACATTTGAAATAAAAAAGGAAAGAAATCAAGAGCCGATCAATCACCCCTGCATCGTCTGCCAGAAATAATTTGCATAGAAAAACCGGGAGAATTTCGGATCGATATTAACCACGTGGACGTCACCCTTGCGGCTGTTTCGGATAATTGCTTTGTTGTAGTTGCCCGCTTCATCGGACTCGACATCGATTCCGAGTGAGCGGTAGATTTTGAGGCGGAGACTAAATATAGCGTAGCGGGTGATTGGCATTTGGGTTAGTTTCTTTTATTCCCAAAAGAAAAGAAAAAAAATAAGAACAATGCCGGTTATCCCAAGGGTAATAGGCGAGTAGGTAGTCGGGAGAGAGTAAGGGGGAAGAAAAAAAAAAAGAAAGAAAGAAAGAAAGAAAAAGAAGAAGAACAAAAGCAAGACATACATCGTCGAATCATCCAACTCCCTCTCCCTCCTCGCTATCTCATCCCCCTCGAGACCTTGCGCATCCAACTCCGCCAACCGCGCCTTCAACATCTCCAACTCCCCCTCCAGCCGCTCACTCTCAATCTCTAGCTCCGACGCCGCCTTCGCAATGCGAAACTTCTTCGTATCAAGCTCGACTATGGACGCAGCGTGGCGGGCGGGGTCGTGCGAGGAGACATTGTCTGCGTGCTGGGCGCTGAGGGTGTTGAGGTTGCGGGCGAGTTTGCGGAGGGAGATTTCTGCTTCGCGGGTGCGCAGGTCGCGCGATTGTTGGAGGGAGGAGAGGGAGTCGGTTATGCGGGTTAGGGCGAGTTTGTCGGGTTGGATGTTAAAGTTGCCGATTGTGTGATGGATTAGCTGTGGTTTTTTTTTTTTTTTTTTTTTTGGCATTCGTTAGTTATTGGGGTTGGTCAGGATGGGTTTGAGAGCTGAGGGGAACGTACTGTTGCGGGGTCTTCTTCGAGGAGCATCTTTGCGGCATGAGCTGTGTAGAGGTTGAAATCGTCGCTGTCTTTCTGAGAGATACGTAAATGCGCAGGTTGGCGAAAGGGATGGATTGATAACTAGTTAATGGTGATGAGGTCAGATGTGGCTGTGTTTGTTGACGTCTGCCGTTGTTGCGGGGAGTAACTGCCACATGACTGACTTGGCGCTAGTTACCGTCGGCGGCTGTCGTTTGCTCCAAAACTCCGCCCGCGCAAACAGAGCAGAGAAACCGGATATCTAACTCCAGACCGCTGTGTTTGAGACACGAACCACGCCACTGCACCGCTCTTTAATGTATCCTGAGCTGCTGTCAATATACACTTTTGCTACAGAGAGCAGAAAAAAACTTCATATCACATATCAGTAAACCTCTATGGGTTCGAATCTTCCGTGTATGGTTTGCTCCGCACCTGCCTATCCCCTAGTTTTCCGCTCCGCATGTTGCTAATACGTATATCTGAATCTAGATGCGGCGGATGCGGAGAGGTCAGTTCCATATCTTTTTTGCCTATACATCCTCACAATATGAGATTCTATAAACGAAGACCTCCACTTGCAGAATAATTTCGCTGCCTGTTTCAGAGAAAGAAGCGAGATAACTGATACCACGTTTACCTATCCCGCAGCCCGCTGAAGCCCGCAGAGCTCCAGGTCCTGAGAGCCCAATACGAAAAGGAAGGAGAATATGTCGGCGTGCAGACTAAATTCAATTATGCTTGGGTATATAAACATTCATTCCTCTTATTTATTATTATTCGCTCTTCCCAATCAATCTCTTACGCCCAACCCCCTCGCAAACGACACAAACGACTAACAATCACCCCCCTCCCCGCAAACAAAATCTACAGGGCCTCATAAAATCCAACGTCCGCCAAGAACAACAAGAAGGCGTGCGCCTCCTCTCTGAAATATTCAAATCTGCCCACGAACGACGGCGCGAATGTCTCTACTACCTCGCCCTCGGCAACTACAAGCTCGGCAACTACGGCGAGGCGCGCAGATACAACGATCTCCTTCTCGACCACGAACCTGGGAACCTGCAGGCGGCCAGTTTGCGAACGCTGATTGATGATAAGGTTGCGAAGGAAGGGTTGGTTGGGGTTGCGATATTGGGAGGTGTGGCTCTGGCGGCTGGCGTGGTCGGGGGACTTATTATGAAGGGGGCGAAGAGGCGGTGAGGTGAAGAGGGAGGTTATTGTAGGGTGCGGGATTATATCCATATATTTTCCCCTCTCTTCCTTATGTTTGGTTCGTGGGCGGAGGAAAGGTTTTATGTTGCTACGATGTCCCACTCAAGATGGAAATGATGGACGGTAGCATATGGGAGGCGTTTAGAACAAGGGGTGTTGGTGGTGGTGGTGGTTCCAGTCATCCTTTCTATTGATGGGCTACGGAAATGTCATCGTGACCTGCCGTTACTCCTATCATTTTTTTTTTTTTTTTTTTTTTTTTTCCCTGCCCGGTCAAGCTATTTTTCATTTACCCCCATGAAGTGTTTCCTTTTTTTTTACAGTATTGTGTTATTTTAAACCATATCCTCATGGCTCCAAGACCGGATATCTATATAAATAGGATGCATACATAGTAATTTTGGCATAGGCGTTTGTTATTTATGGCGAACATCCCTTTTCCTAAGTTTCGGCACATTAATATAATACATCCCCATCTCCGCTATGTGGGTGTGCTAGCACATGCGTAAGCATGGGAGAAAGGGGCGTGACAGTACGACAGATTGACGGAGACTTGCAAACGTCTGAAAGGAAAAAGAATATAAGAGAAACTGAAAGGACAACAAAAGAATAAAAATTGAAGAACAAAATAGGTGAGCAGCCCCGGACCATATAAGGCGCGGCGGTTAGATGATCAGTTCGGACCGGGGTCAGCGAGTTAAGCAAGAATGAATATTGGATTCTTGACTCTATCCTGTCGACTTTCACGAGCCATAGAAATTAGACGCAGCCGGTCTGATAGAGATAACGGCTAAATAAGAATTCAGCAGAATCTGAAATGAGGTCCAGGGGAGGCTCTTTTGCAACCGGCAAGGTTGAGGAGGAACAAAGGAACTGGTATTGGTCAAAGTTAGCTATAGTAATAAGGATGTAGATATAGAGCAAACTGATCCTATGTTGGTAGCAGTTATGGCAACAAGGGAGAAGATACCTGGGTATATAGATGGGGTAGCCAGGGGAGGTTTGCCAAAAAAGCAGCTGGATACAAGTCCGAGGCTCCCCCCCGCCACAGATTAAAGTTAATGATCACTAAGCAAAACAACGTCATCGCCAAAATCCGACGTTCAACCACTCAAAGAACGAACAACTCGCAGCTTCACCACGGCACCCAGCTGCACTTCGCCTGGTCGTGTCAACCACCATTGTCAGACCTTCAAATCCGCCAGGTTCCATTTTGTCTATCTGATTCACCCAAATTCTACGACTACGCCTTTGATTTCCATCCAGTTGGCTACTCCTCAGGTGAGGTGGCCGTTCACCTTCTCGTTCGGCCAACAAAGCCAACAAACGTAGTAATAATCTTTTCGTTCCAGCTAACCCACGCCAACTCCTTGCTATCTTCGTTGGTTGTATCTATATCGCACTCCGCGCATAACTGGCTTTCTACATCACGCTCTCTCCGAAAGTGCAAGTGAAATACTCCTTTTGCCATATACGACCAGCAGCCCAATAAACTTGGGGCCTGCGCCACTCCCTTTACCCGACTTCTCGCCGTAAATGCTATTTTCAATCCCTCTTCGTCTTATCTTTTGACAGAAGAGTTGATCGATCAATACGTGATATTTTCCGGCAGATAACTTCTGTCCCTTCCACTCAGCCATGGCTGACGAACCGAGGCCAGAGAGGTTGTACTGTTACCAGTGCCAGAGTGTATGGGCAAGGGAAGCAGAGAGCCCATTACAGTGTCCTATCTGCGAGTCCGACTTTGTCGAAATCGTAAGCACGCTTCTGATGCAGCTTCGTCTATTCCCTTACAGCACGCCTATCAGTCGATAGAAACTGCTAACTAGCTATCTCTGCTAGGTGGAAACCGATAA
Source organism: Blastomyces dermatitidis ER-3 (assembly GCF_000003525.1). Lineage (NCBI taxonomy): Eukaryota > Fungi > Ascomycota > Eurotiomycetes > Onygenales > Ajellomycetaceae > Blastomyces > Blastomyces dermatitidis. The sequence goes on along the minus strand of NW_025544782.1, from coordinate 1,192,187 downwards.
CCCTCCACCAGATCTCCAACTTCCGCGGGTAGACAACCCTCCTGGCCGCTACCATTCCCGCTCAACATCGCCCTTCCCTTCCATAGATGACCATGGTTGGCGACCAGACATCCGAACTGAACACCTCGAGATCCCAGGCGGTGGTACAACGTTTCGGAGCTTTCGCTCGGGCGATGGGAGATTTTCCTTCGCAAGTACTTCTTTCCGGCCGCCCAGGGGTTCTTCCCCTCACGAACGACCCCAACATGATATCCACAACGACCCCTTCGCGCTTCTTCGCAACACCACGGCTCTACTGCACGCCCTTACAGAAAACCGCCATGCCCGGGTCGCACGGACACCCGGTCCCCCTGGCCTGCGTTCGCCATTTGCTATGCCTGACCTCCATGAACCGCATACCCGTCATGGCCATGATGATCTAGGCTTAAATATCAACGGAGACGGAAACATGCTAAGAGTCAGTTGGCGTCTGACACCGCGAAATGCATACAACGCCCGAGAGGATACGGATCCTTTTGCTCATTTACAAGAGTCAGTTCCCCAACATCTCCACCCAGCAATAACCGTCCAGGGTTTATAAACTAACCAAGTTGGCTGTTAACTAGAGTCCTCGGACAATTCGCTGGACACCAACATGGAAACCGGTTGGACGATGGGGCGGACAGGGAAGTAACAGCGATACAATCGTTGATGCTGTCACTACTTCAAAACATTGCCGCCGGCGGTGGAACCCTAGATGAGAATGCAGACCAACCGGTAACCCCCGAACAGCTCGCACTCCTCAAAACCCAGACATTAAAAGAAACGTTACAAGAAACGGACGGGGCCCTTGATCGTTTCGACGGCACGGAAACCTGCGGCATCTGCATGGAAACTGTCGATCTAGATTCTAGAGTCACGGTGCTGCCATGCAAACACTGGTTCCACGCTACATGCATATCCCCTTGGCTGGACGACCATAATACTTGCCCTCATTGTAGAGCCAGGATTGGGCGTCGCGCACCTCCAACGCCGAACGGGGAACAGCATCGGGACTCAGGGCCCGGCCCAGCGTCCGACCAAACGCCCCCGCCTCGATCTGCCTCCGCCCCTCATGGTATAGGAAGCATGGCGGACCCGTTTATTATTTCAGACAGTCCGCCTCGTCGATCAAGTTCGGGGAATGGCAATAGGTCACGGTCCCCGCGTTCCTCTACGAATCGCGACGGTGCCAATGCACTGTCCCACGAAACTGAGAGGCTCCGTTCACGCCCCGGGCATGATCACCCAGAACCCAACAACTTTGGTGGGTGGCTTTGGAATTGGCTTTATAATAATGATGATTAAAGTCACCGATCCTCGGTTCCTACTACTACCGTACCCTTAAATTCCACCTTCTCACATTGAAAACTCCTCTCTCTTCGGCCACGACAATTGCAAGGAGGTGACTTATACATGGGCCTTGCTCTACTATTGTCACACCGGGCCTTGTGGCAGCCGAAAGAATCCAACTGAATTAATACCCACTTCGTAACACGTGACCTAGTAGTGGATATCTCAGTTTTGAGATGGGGATCATGAATATGATATGATACCTTGAACATCAACCCCCACGCATCCTCTGCCATATTTTTTCCCCTCTTCTTCAGTCCACCTGTTTTTGTATTCATCTTTCTGTTTTAATGAAATATAAATTTTTATTGTCATTGTTGTTTTTTATGTTGATTTGTTTGACAGTTAATAAAAAGAATGTGCAGGTCTCACTTTTTCTCTTCTCTCTCTTCTTATACAAGTAGAAGTTTCTTAGCATCTATAAGTGAGACATATAAGTGAGTTAATCATCTTCTTATTATTTTGCTTGTTTACAATCAAATATAATAACAGTTATATACTTAGACTGACCGTGTAACTAGACTGACTGTGTGACCGTATCTGAGATCAGAATTAGATTTTTTGATAGTCTTATTATCAATTCAACTGATCTCATTACACAGTTTTAACATTAGATAGTAGTCTCATACTGTCTCAGTGAGACTTACTGTCTACTCTTGTCACATTTTTCAAATAAGATCATGATTTTCACTTCTCAATTTAAATTATTTTTATTGCTTTAAATGACTTTAAATCTCATTTGAGTGTTACTAAAAAGCATTACTTTTTAAAAAATTAAAAATAGTCTAAAAAAAACCTTAAAATGTCTAAAAATAGTAACTTTATACTAAGAATGAGACTAAATGAGATTAAATAAGATTACTTTCTTATTTTTTTCAAGTCATAATTTCATTTTAAGATCTGATATATAGTCACTTTATATGTTTTTTTAATAGCCAGTTTCAGCAGGATTCATGCCAAGAAATGTATGAGATCAGATCAAATGAGATTAAATATGAAATTTATAGTCTCAGTGATCAGTCTATGTGTAATCATGTCTGAGACTAGAATTAAACTTTACAGTTATATAAGAATAAGTGCTCAGAGGCAATTATTTAGATGTTTATAAACTAGCTACTAAGATTATGAATTTTACATTTAGTTTCATTTGATCTGATCTCATATATTTCTTGATATGAGTTTCATCAGAATCAAGTCTTAAAAAAATCTGAAAATGAATTATTTCTGAGAGAAATAACATGAAAAATGACTAGATTTAATTCAAGAATAGTGAAATGAGAGTAATTTTTCAGAATAAACTGTGAAAGATAATTATTCTTTTAAAATCAGAATGAGACTGAGACTGAAGATTAAAATCAGTCTTATTCAGTTTATTCAGTGATTGCTTATATAATCAGAATTTGATAATGATTATTGATAATACTTATGAAATAACTAAATACATTCTTGTATAAGTTTATTCTTCACTTTCTTATGAAAACTACACTTCTCTGATATACTGTGATCTGAGATATTAAACTGTCTAATAATTTCATGTTTTATAATTATGAGTTTCTTGATTATTTCTTCTTATAATTATTCTCAGTGATAGTGATAAATATTTTAACTTGAGTTAAACTTTCACTTTATTCTTATCTCTGTCAATGAAATTATCAGAATATTATATATAGACTGATTGTGTGACTGTGTCTGAGATCAGAATCAGATTTTTTAATAGTCTCATTACCAATTTAACTGATCTCATTACACGGTTTTAGCATTAGATAGTAGTCTTATACTGTTTCAGTGAAACTTACTATCTACTCTTATCACATTTTCCAAATGAGACCATGATTTCCACTTCTCAATTTAAATTATTTTTATTGCTTTAAATGACTTTAAATCTCATTTGAGTGTTACCAAAAAGCGTTACTTTTTAAAAAATTAAAAATAGTCTAAAAAAAACCTTAAAATGTCTAAAAATAGTAACTTTATGTCAAGAATGAGACTAAATGAGATCAAATGAGATCACTTTCTCATTTTTTTCAAGTCATGGTTTCATTTTAAGATCTGATATATAGTCACTTTACATGTTTTTTTGATAGCCAGTCTCAGCAGGATTCACGCCAAGAAATGTATGAGATCAGATCAAATGAGATCAAATGTGAAATTCATGATCCCGGCGGCCAGTCTAATTATATATTATCAGTGTAACAGTTGAATATATACTTTTAATAATTTTTCATAACTCTAGAATTGATTTAATGTATAAATTTATCAGATTATCTTGAAGATAGCAGTTAAATTCAGTTTTATAAGTATATAGTTTTATCTGATTTTCAGTTATAATCAATGTATGTAAGTTCTGTTTCAAAGTTAGTATTATAGTTCTATATAATATAAAGTATTATCAAAAATCATTACTTACTAGAGAATTGTATTTCATTATCTTCACATCTTAAATATCTGCTCATTCAAATCTCTGATAGTTGATATTGTAGTAATCTCAGACTAATTTAATATATAAGTCTCATTTCTTCTCTGTTCAATCTTGAGAAATATAGATATTAACTCAATAGAAGAGATCTAGTAGAGCTGCTATAGTATAGTACTCTGTAAAAGATTATTTCATTTTACTGTAGTAATATATCAGTTTATCTCTTACAGTAATAATAATCTGTACTATAATATTATCTCAGACTGAATTTCTTTTTGAGTAATTCAACTACTTCTCAAGATAAGTAAATAAACTGTTATATACTCATTAGACTGACTGTAGTATTGATGTATAAGTGATTAAAACTGTCTTTATTATCTTATAAAACTGAAACAGTAAATTAATTATATATTTCAACTAAGTTTACTTTATATTAGAAAGTTTCAATATCTGAATCTTTTTCTAATCAGAGTGTTACACTCAATGATCAATTATCTGATATAATTAAAGAGTCTAAATAGTTATCTTATATATTAAACTTCATTATATTCTAATATTCTGTATTATATTCAGTGATGTGACTGATTTATTTATTTATTAAATATTATGAAATCATTATTATTATTTAGAAGAGATACAAATTATATTAATAATGTTTTAAATCTATAATATTTAAATTATTAGTTAATCTATTCAAAATTAATAGTAGTATTATTAAAAAGCATTATTAAAAAGCAATATTAAAAAGTATTATCAAAAAATATTATCTTTTATAAAATAAATGTAAAAGTTACTTAAGTAATCACTTTCATCATTATTCTCATCTCAAGAATCAGTTATCTTATTATTCTTCATCTCAATATTAAGATTCTTTATCAGTGTTTATATTATAAGTTGAATTATATAAGTAATGCAGAAGATATGATCTTATTTATTATTTCAGAAATACAAAGTTAATTTTTACTTTAAGCTCTTTATCATAGTATAGTTATTCACAGTATTATCAGTTATAATTATAAGAAGACTGAGACTAATATCTTAATAGTTATTTTTAATCACAGTTATTAATATCTCTGCTATATAATTCTCAGTATAACTACTGATTAATAATTCAAATTCAATTAATATCTCTTAATAAGTTCAGTTCTCATCAATGTAATAACATGTAACTCTTATAAATGTAAGATTATTTATACTAGTTTGTACATTCACTGTGAGAGACACTTTTTAATAATTCTTCAACTCTGATTCTAGATATTATATATTAACTTTGTAATATATCTCAAGATTGAACTGAAGACAGAATTGATATAAAATATAAAGATTTAAATTAAGTATTTAAAGAAGTGTTTAAAATTTGAGATTTTCAATTAATTGAAGAGAAAGATTCAGAGATATATATATATAAAGTAATTATTCATGAAAGTTATCAGATAAGAGTTGTGAAATCAGAGTACTGATACAGAGTTATTTTTACATAATTTTCTTCAAATTAGAAAGTTAGTATTATTAAAAATCATTATCTGATAGAGTAATTTATCAGCTCAGTAGTAATTTTCTGATTATTTTTCTTTTATTATCTGTATTCTGATAACTTCAGATGTTGAGAAATTTCTTCAGAGCTATGATCAGTTTATAATAAATGTTTCTGAATGAAGTTACAGTAATTATAGTAGAGAGATAACTCTTCAGTAATCTGCAATGTAATCTGTTAATAATTATTTTATAGTTTATCTTAATATTTATATTAAGTTTTTCATAAATTTCATAATCTGAAATTAGATATGAAGAATGAAGTAATTATTTATTATAATTAAAAGAGAGCATTCTGTATTGAATTATAAATAATATAGACTTTGTAATTTACAGTGATTTCTTGAAGAGTTTATAAATCTTCAATAGAAGCAAAAGAAGTAAAAGAAGTAAATTCAGAAGATATAATAATAATTTAAGAAAGATAATAATTTATTTTCAATAACTGATTACTGATATGTGTAAGAAGAATTAATATAAGAGAAAATAATCTTGTTTCTTAGCTTAGTTATAATTTTAATACTAACTCAGATTAAATATCATTAATGTATAAAAGTAAATAAATAATCTTGATTAATCTCTATTATATTTCTTGAAATATATTAATATTATGAAAGAGAGTGTTACTAAATTACATTATTAGATAATATTATTAAAAATATATTAATATTGTAAATATCAATGTTGAAAAAATATTGATACTTATACATTATAGTGATTTGTGAATCATGATAGTTAAATATATATATATATATATATATTATTTCTGACTTGATTACAACTTATACAATAATTTTTAAAAACTCAAAATTAATTTCAATTATTAATAATTATGAACTTATAACTAATTAATATAAAAAGAAAAAAACTTTTTCTACTTATTATCTTTCTTCTCTTTCTTATTCTTCTTATTATTTTTTATAATTTACTTCTTATTCTTCTTCTTCTTCTTCTTCTTCTCATCTGAGATAATAATCATCTTAAAATCTCTCTTCACTATCTTCTTAGAGAAGAGTTCTCACTGCTTTCTCTCAGTCAGATTAATCTGTACTTTAAAATCCTGTATTTTCTGATCTACTGTCTCAGATTTCACTTCAGTAGTAAGTAGATTGACATGCTCAGAGAGCAGAGCTGTCTTCTTAATATTCTGAATTATAAAGTGTATTCAAGACCTGAATAAGACCTCAATTCTCTTCTTCTCTGTCAGCTTCTGCTAATCAATTAGAGAACAGAAGTATTATCAAAAATCATTATCTCTTAATAAATAAAAAACTTATCAGTTTTAACTTCTTTATCTCTCACTTCAACACTCTCTTAATTTTCTTCTATTATTACTTATTTACAGTAATACTCTTCTTCTCTCTTTCTCTCTTTATCTTGATTTTAAATCATTCTCAGAACTTCTTCTGATCTTATCACTACTGTATAAGACTCTTCACTATCTTCTTCTTCAATCTCTCACAGATAGTATCATCTGTATTATTTCTATACTTAGTTCAGTCTAAATCTATCAGAAGTATTACTTAAAATCATTATTATTCTGCTCTTTTACAGAGTCTCTTCAAAATATTATAATATGTCTTACAATCTGTCTTCTCTTACTTGAACATCTTCTTCTTCTCTTTCTTCAATCTGTGATAGTACTTACACATCTTGATGATCTGCAGAACTGTAGAATATTTAAAGAGAGATAATATGATTAATTTCAGTGAGTGTTGAAGAGAAGTAAAGATAGAAGAGATAATCAGAAATGATATGATAATAATAATAATAATAATAATAATAATGATAATAGAATAATGATAGTGATTGTAAGAATAAGTGCTCACAGGCGATTATTCAGATGTTTGCAGCTTGATGTGATATGTACTGTTAACTACTAGAAGTATTCATGATAGAAAGATAAAATGTAGAGGTTAAATGTATAATAGTATTCAAGCTAAGTTGTAAATAGTATTCACAAACTCCAGTCTATATAGTTGTGTGTAGTCAAGGGCCGCTAGCTCTATTGATTACATGAGAGATAGAAATAGAAATAAAGAATCTGCAAGAAGCAGAATTTCTTACATACTCTCTTCTCTCTAAGGCTTCATCTGTGAAGCCTTTCACTGAGTGACTTCATAGTCAGCTCAGCACTGCAGTGATACTCACTAAAAATTCTTCATATCTATAAAAAACCTCAGTGAGAAAAAATCCCTTATTATTATAAAGAGAAAAGAGTCTGTCACTCAGTTTCTTATTCTGTGAGATTCTTTATAATCTACAGATTCTTCTCTGACTATCACACAGATTCATCTCACATCTTTTATACAGAAGAGTTTCAGTTAACTCTCAATCATTTTCACAAGATTCTTGTGTGATTATCACACAGATTCATCTCACAGATGAATCACTCTCTATGAGATTATTCTTATCAAGAAGAAACATTCATAAGTTAATCTTTCACTCATTCTCATGAATCATTGTTCTTTGACACTGTAGAATTGTGAGGAATTTTTTATTCTTTCATTAACTCTGTAGAATTGTAGAATCAAGATATCTGCAGTCTGCAATTACTCTTTATAGTCATATAGAAAGATTCAGGCCTGTGATTCACAATCACTCTTATTTACTAGAGTGATCTAGCTGTTTCACAGAATCACTCACAGTATAAGTAAATCTCTCTAGAGTAGTATAAATATTTCAGATCTATCTGTGAAATCTCATCTTCTTTTCTCTTTTTCTGTAACAGCTCTCATTCTTATAAACTGTGAGTATTTTCATTCATTCATGAAGTGTTTTCACTCAGATGATAGAGAGAGAGTGTTTCTGACAATGTCTGTATATTGATTCAAGAACTTCTCAAGAATAAAAATTTTTTCAATTTCAATCTTTTTATAAATAATGTCTGGTCACTGCTGAGCTTCTCATGAGCATCTCTGCAACTCCTCTAGTCACTTTTTACTGGCTGATGAAGCAGGGGCACTGCTACTCATGATCACATCTTCATCTCTCTCAGCCCTGTCACTGCATCTGATCTTCAGGCCAGCAGTCAATCTTCTGCCTTTCTCAGGCCAGTCTCTGACTTCAAGCAGTGCAGTTCCTCTCTTTGCTGTAAGTCTTCTTATAAGTAATTTCTTACAGATTCTAGCTGACAGTTCTTGTAAAGCTTCTGATATTGTCAGTGTCTTCTGCAGTCTCACAGGCCTACAATCATCTCTCTCCTGCTCATACAATCACTGATCAGGTATATGTGAATATGTCTAGATTCTCTATCAATGATTCTCATGCTGTGGCGCATTTCTGCAATTTCATTGTCAATGAGAGATGAGTCTCTGAGTACCTGCAAAATCCAGATAATCAAGGCAATGCAAATGTCATGAATTTGTGACAGAAGTTGATCTGAGCAGATAAGCTCTCTCTTCACATCTCAATTGTTTCCAGGCTGAATACTTCAGTATAACTGAAAGAGCAGACACAGCTTCATAAGAGATATCTGATCACACACACAGATGACCAGCTCTCAAGACTCTGTCACAACTACACACATTCTGATGTTCAGCTTCTCTGAAGTCTGTGCATTTCTGACAGTCTTTATATCAAATGCAACAATTGTCTGTACTACAGATATAATACTCTCTACTTTTTTGAAGAAAGAAATTGATAGTTGTGAGAAGATTAAGTATCACAGATGTTGAGAATGTAGATTTAAGTTTTCTTTATTTTTTCTTTATTGATCTTCAAATTGTGTTTACAGCTCTGTTTATTTTCTTATTTTTTAGCTTTAATAAGAATATGATTTCTTCTTCTCTTACATACACTGCAGACTGTTCATCTCAGTAGAAACTCATCATCTTATAGACTAGAGTTTATAAATAACAGTGTTAATATCTTTATTATAATCAGATTCTTAGTGAAGATTATATTATTCTGACTTATCAGAATTCACAGTATAAAAGTTATGTCTCAGCTTCTGCAGATGTCTTATCTGTCTGAATAATTCTCAAGTGAACTTATTTATCTTATCAGAATATTCTTATCACTGAATCTTGAATCAGAGCTCACAATCTCACTTCTCTGAGTCAATAATCTCTTTAACCTGATATTCTCTTTCACTCTCTAGTGCTTTATGAACAGAGTGATGAGTCACAGAGTTCTCTTCTAGAAATTCCTTATATTCACAGAGTAAAGAGATATAAAAAATATTATATATCTGCAACTCAGATAACAGTTTCAATCTATAGAACTGTGAGCTAACTTTCTTTATAATCTTATAAGACTCTGTCTGTAAGAGATTCAGCTTCTTACTAGATCTCTGTATAATGATGTTTTCTAAACTTAGTCAGACTCTATCATCTTTCTTAAAACTCTTTATAATATGCTTAGAGTCATAGTATCTCTTCTGATACTCTTGAGTCTTTCTCAAGAATTCATGAGCTTTCTTTCAAATCTTCTGAATTTTCTCAGCCTGTTCACAGGCATCACTACACTCTATAGTATACTCTTATAAGTCTATCAAGATCATTCATGAATAAGTCTCAGTGAGTATCTCAAAGAGAGTTTTATCTATACTAACATGCTTTGAGTTGTTATATACAAACTCTGTAAGTGATAATCAATACACTCAGTTATTCTGATTGTAATTAACAAAGTATTACAGATACTATTCTAATATACTTATCAGATATTCTGTCTGATCATCTGTCTGTTAATAAAAAGCTATGTTTAGATCTCATAAGATCTTCAGTATAGTTATCAGATCAGATCAGAACTCTTCTATAAAGATTAATTCTCTATCTAAGACAATATTCACAGACAATTCATACAACTGAATCACATTGCAGATGAAGATATGAGTTAAATTCTTTGATTTCAAGTTTTTACAGATGAATATAAAGTGTGCTATCTTAATAAAGTGATTCACTATTATCAGCACACTGTCAAAGCAGGCATCATATATGTTCTTGCTTTCAGAGAGACTCATAAGAGTATTCATTTCTAGCTGTTCTCAGAGTTCTCACAGAATGAATAGAGAAGTAAGTTCTTTATATAATCTGAATCACACTATCTGTGAACTCTGATAAACAGCATAAGAATTCACTATCTTCTTCACAAGTTCTTGTATCTTTGATCAGAAGTATTTTCTTATAAGCAACTCATGAGTTCTAGTATCTGTAAAATGACTCACTAGAGAAGAGTCATAATATCTTTTAATAAGTTCTACACATAGAAACTCATTCACAGGCACATAAATTCAGTTCTCTCTTTGTAAGAGATTATTTAAGTCTCTTCAATTCTTTGTTTCTGCAGGATTGATTCCTGCTGTGAGCAGTTTCTAAATATACTGAGTATATTCATTCTTCAGTTGTAGTTCAGACAATCTGAATAGAAGATCTTATAAAGACTTATACTCTGTTTTCTCTTACATCAGGTCTTTCACAGTGCTTCTCAAAGCCTGCAAACTCTTCAGATTATAGATACTCTCTTCAAGAATTCTCACAGAGATTCTCAGAGTGTTGACTCTCAGTGTTATAGAGAGTAGTTATGCAGACTTCTTCTCTCTCTTCTTCTTCTTCTCTTATGAAGAATTGAGAGACTCTTCAGTCAATCTCTTTATAATACTCAGTTTGAGTATTCTGTAAAGCTTTTCTGTCTTCTCTAGTCTCTCTGTATCTGTTGCTCTGATCTTCTTAACATAGTCTGATCTGTGAGAGAGTCTGTCTGCTGAGTTCTTAGTTCTCTTGATATGTTCTATCTTGAATCAGAACTCACTCAGTCTCTGAGCTCAGTGAATCTACTGCTATAAGAGTTTCTTGATTGAAGCAAACTGTTATAAGCTGTTATAATCAGTTCTAACAGTAATCACTGTTATGAGACTCTTGAAGTAGTGATATCAGTGATGAAAGAATTTCACTATTATAAGAAGCTTCTGATTATGAATATTATAGTTAATCTCTGCAGATTGTATCTTCTATGAGAAAAAGGTCACTGAAACTCAGTTCTCATTTAACTGTAGTTATGAGACTATTTCTGAAATTACAAAGAAGAAGATATCTATCTTCAATCTGATTAAGAGTAAGAGATTAAAGTGAAACAGTATCACTGTGTCTGTGAATATCTATTTCAATCTTGTAAAGACTCTGTAAGCTTCTGAGATAAGAAAGTTCTTACAGTTCTCTCTTCTTAATAATCTTTTCATTCTCTATTTATAAAATGACTTCTTCTTATTTTCACTCTTCAGCATGTCTGTAAGAGCTAAGAAGATTCTCATAAATGCAAAGATAAATCATCTATAGAAATTCACAAAGTTCAGAAAGATCTGAATCTCATGAATACTAGTTAACTTCAGTTATGATAGAATAGTCTCAATCTGTGAAGATTTTATCTGAATATCATCTGCAGTGATTATATATTCTAGAAAAATAATTCAACAGACACTGAAGTTGCACTTTGTAAGCTTAATATACAGTTCTGTTTTATCTAAGATTTTCAATACACTTCACATATGCTCAGTGTGTTCTTTCTTCTTCATAAAGTACATCATCACATCATTCAGATATATTATTATAAAGACATTCAGATATATATAAAGTGTTTTATTGATGAAAGACTGAAATATCATGAGAATATTAGTCAGATCAAAAGATATCACTAGATATTTAAATAATCTCAGTGCAGTTCTAAAGACAGTCTTTCATTTATTCTCAGACTGTATTCACAGTCATGTATATATATTAATTACATTTAGTTATGTGAATATGACAGCTTCTGCAAGACAGTTGATTACATTCTCAATCAGAGACAGAGAGTAGTGACTCTTTATTATTTTGAAGTTCAGATCACAGTAATCTACATACAATCTGAGATCTTTATTCTTCTTCTTTACAAATATCACAGAGACTTCTGCAGAGGCCTGTGAAGATTAAATGAAGTCATTCTTCAGATTCTTCTTTATATAGGTTTGCAAGACCTCTGTCTTGTGATGAGAGAGCTTATAGATTGATTCTCAGAAGAATTTCTATTCTTCTATTAAATCTATTATCAGATTCTTCTCACAGTGAGAGAGAAGCTCAGCTGCCTTTACTGAGCTAAATATCTCTGTGAGATCTCAGTATTTCTCTGATATCTGAAGCTCAGTTTTCATGACTGTGAGATTCTCAGACACTTGCAAAGTTATTATATAGATAAGCTTGTCTTCTCTGATTAACTCTGCAGCATCAACTGATTCTATCTTTACAAGTGAGTCTATTAACACTGATCAGAAGTATAAACCTGACTCATAGACAGCTATGTACAGATTGTGTCTTTGAAATCATGCAAGTCTCAAATACATGTTATCTGTGATGTCTGTGATAATCATAGTTTCTGCAAATCTTCTCCAGATTTCAGAGAGATCTTGTAATTCAAAGATAGCTCTTATAAGTCTCTCAGTTCTCAGATCTGAGTTCTCATATCCTGCTTATTGTAAGAGCAGATTCTCAGTCTTCATCTTTCAGCTCATTCACTCTGTGAGCTTTAGAGACATCACAGTGACCTGAAATCCTGAGTTCATTAATACTTCTCATACTTGCAGAGTAGTAGTACTGTGACACAGTCTCTCTCTATGAGTAAGCATTTTCATTGAGAGAGTAACAGATTCAGGTGTCAGCTTCAAGACTCTTAAGAAGGCTGTTGCTGACTCTGTTCATAACTTCTCAAATTTCTATTTTGATTTGTCTGAACAGTTTGCATGAAGATATTCTGATTTAGAACAGATAAAGCAGAGTCTCTTTTTCTTAATCTCTCTATTGTATACTCTGTTTATGAGAGCTTATGAAGCTCTCTCTCTCTGCTCAGTAGTCAGACATGAATCTCTCTGTGTCTTATCATCTTTTTCTGACAAATCTATTCTCTGTTGTTCTGATTCTCACAGAGCTGATCAATGATTCACTCTCTGCAGGTCTGTGACTCTCACAGTGATCTATAAGCAGTAAATGAGAGTCATCAGTTTCTTCAGAGTCAAGAGCTTAAAGTCTTACTCAATGAGCTTATTCTACATGTCTTTATTCAGTCTCTTTATAAACATCATTATTCAGGTCTTATTTCAGAGCCCTGTTTTCACAGATCTCAATTCATATCACAATTCTATGAAGTACTGTGAGTAGTCTTCATCAGATTTCTCATCTCTTTTTCTAATATTAATAATTACAGTTCAGATGTTCTCTGTTCAGCTCACAGAGTCTCTTAACTTATTCTCTAGATAGATCTTGAGCATAGATTATTAGAATCTCTCATGATCATTCTCTAAATAATTCAGCCAGTTCTTGACTTCAGTGTAATAGAGATCTGTTATTACATAGATAATAGCTTCTTCATCTTTTATATCACACAGCTGAGCTTGTGAGTCAATTTCAAATACAAACTTACAAAAGCTTTTATAGATTGTGATTTAATAGATGATCTTAAGTGATCATAACTTAAGAAAGTTTCTTTTCAGTTTGTGAGTGTCTCTGGAGATCATGTCTAGAGACTCAGTTTGAGAGTGTTTATAAGCAGTAAGCATTTCTTGTAGAAAAATAGCTTAATTCTGTGAGAGATGCTCAAGAATGTTCTTCACTGAGATTGATTTATTTATGAGTTCAGAGAGTTTCTCTGTCTGAGATGCAGAGAATGATGTTCTGTAAGTGATTGATAAGTTCTCTGAGACTTCTTTTATAAGAGTTATTCATGATTCAGATGACTGCTTCTGAGTGCCTGCAGTAGAGTTTGCAGAGATGAGAGTATATAAGTTTCTAGTTCTTTCAGTTATAACAGACAGTTGCTGACTGACTGAGCTTGAAATGTAAGAATAAGTGCTCACAGGTGATTATTCAGGTGTTTGCAGCTTGACATGATATGTACTGTTAACTACTAAAAGTATTCATGATAGAAAGATAAAATGTAAGAGTCAAATGTATAATAGTATTCAAGCTGAGTTGTAAATAGTATTCGCGAACTCCAGTCTATATAGTTGTGTGTAGCCAAGGGCCGCTAGCTCTATTGATTACGCGAGAGATAGAAATAGAGGTAAAGAATCCGCAAGGAGCGGGATTTCTTACAGTGATGATGATAATGATAATAATAATAATGATAATAATAAAAGAGAAAGTGTATTAAAATATATTACTGACTTATCAAATATAAAGAGACTTAAAGAAAATATTAACAGCTTTCAGTAATGTACAGAAATAGCTACAGTGTTATATAGTAATATTATCTTCATTTAATACATACACTGTTGATATTCTTTGTATACAGTTATTATATAATCTGTATCAGAGATATATGCAGAAAATAGATCTTTATTACTAGAGTAAATAATTACAGCAATTCTCTATTTTTATATTATAAAGATAAGTTATTCTTATTTCTTTTTTCTCTCTTTTCTCTTCTTCAATCAATTACTAATTTCAAGCTGATATGAAAACTATTAAAACACTCTCAGAAACTCTCAAATTGAAGAGTATAGATTAATTAAATTTCAAATATAGAAGAAACTAAATTATCTTCTACAGATTCAATTACTCACTCTCTCTTAAATAAAACAGCAGTTATATTCTCTCTTTCTCTTAACTAAATAAAATATGACCTGTGAAAAGCAAGTATCACATCAGATTATAATAATCAACACAGTCTCAGTATGCAGAGCTGTATATATACAGTGTATACTGAACTGAGAGACTGTATAAGTTATAAATCAGTAGCAGTATTTCAGAGAGAGCTGTGCAGTATGAGAAAGCTGCAACTCTCAGTTACATATATAAAGAGTGAATTACTACAGTAAGTGTATATATATTAAAGTAATACTTTTTAATAACACTCAGTCTCTAATATAATGAAAATAGAGTCTCTTCATGAGATTCATTTCTATCAGAAGTCAGAGAATCTTATATTTCTCAAGATCATCTTCATGTATCTTATCTATGAAATTAATGAGAAGAATCATTGATTTCAGTATTCTATTCTTGATATTATTCAAGTAACAGCAGAGTTCACTCTGATCACACTTTTTAAGTATATATTTTCTAATTATTCATATTTATATAGATATATACTGATTATTTATTAGATAATATTAAGATAATAACTCATCACAGTTATATTACTCCTACTATGAGAAATACATAGTTAATAATGAATATTGTAAAGACTCTGAGAAATGAGTATTTTAGAGATACTGCAGCTCTGCAATCTTGATTTTTTTTTATTTTTATTTTTTATTTTTATTTTTTATTTTTTTATTTTTCTTTTATTTTTTTTATTTTTCTTTCTCTTTCTATCTTTTTTTTTCTTTCTCTTCTTTTTTTCTTTCTCTTTTTTTTTTTTTTTTTTTTTTTTTTGTTGTGATTTTTTCTTGTTATTTTATTTTTTGTTTTTTTATTATTTTTTGTATTTTACATTTTTTTTTTAATTAAAATGATATTAATTATAATCTGTGTTCAGAAAAGTAATAATATTTGATAACATTTTCTGTTAAATTTTCAATAAATAAGTACTATGTTATGATATTATATAAGTGAGAAATGATTTCATGATCTCATTTAATGTTATTTTCAATAATGAGATCAGAATAAAAATGTGACTAAGAATTCAAATATATTCTTTATCTGAGACTAGATTTTTATTTGAAAAGTGAATCTGAAATCTTTAATATTTAAAATAACAGAATTTGAGATTAATGTAATGAATACAAATCATGATCAGAAGTAATACTTTTAGATAATATAATAACTATAAAGTTTGATTCTGATCTCAGACACAGTCACATGATCAGTCTAGATGTTTACATCTTGATATAATATGTACTGATAACTACTAGAAGTATTCACAGTAGAAAGATAAAATATAGAGATTAAATATATATGTAATATAACAGAACTGAAGCAGTGACTAGTCAGCAGTATTATGTAGAGATAGTTGTTTAAGAAGCTGTATAAGTGAGCTTAACTATCTTGCTTAAATAGCAAGCTTATAGACTACAGAGTTATTATGAGAATATCACAGATATAATACTTAGTATATTAAGAAGATTGTATAAGAAATACAGTAACTCTTGTATATATTTCTATAGAAGAAAAATGAATTACTGACTTCTTTAATAAGAAGTCAGTATCTAGCTATTCTATATAGATAATGAGTGAATACTCTTCTTTTATTTTATAAGTGAGAATAGTCAGAGTAATATCTCAGCAGTATCTTATTATTATAACAGAGTAATCTACTAATCTTATATAGAAGTAAAGTTCTTATATTTATTAATCAGATCTTTCTATAATATATCTGAATAATATTATAAAGTGATTGAAAACTGGTTTAAATAGTCTATAAAATGAATGAAATTATCTGTATAAAAGTAATAAGCTATGTGAAACTGTAATAGAGTTTTAATATAACTGAGAATATAATAATACTCTTGTCTTTAAGAGTATAGTTCTGATACTCTTAAGATTACTGAATTAAAAGTTATCTTTATTATATAGTAACAGTTACTAAATAATTAATAGTATATATACTGTAATACAAAGAAATAGATGAGTTTTCTCTACTAACTATATAAATCTTTCTTTCTTATCTCTGTTTAAATTAACTGTATGATAAGTAAGTTCCTTATATATTAATTTAAAATGTGAAAAACATAGTTAATAAGTAACTTACAGATCTTCTATTATATTTCATTTTATGTATAAAATTCTCTGTAAAAGTAATATATTTTAGAGATAATACTAATAATAGTGACAGAATTTTTCAAAAAGATCTCTCTCTCTTATAAAATATTTTTCTTTCTCTCTTCTCATCTGTTATTATTATTATTATTCTTTCATTATACTTATATACAAGCGGAGCTTATGATGAGTTCTTGCGTGATGTTAAATACAGGTCAAGTGTTGATTATACAGAAGGAAATACAGATGTTGAGATCATATCAAGATAACAAGAACATAGGAAATACAAAGAAGTGACAATTAGATACATGTGATAATAACTTCTCAGCTCAGGAACATAGAGTGATTTTATTGAAGTGATTTGTACACCTCTGTATTTATTAGAAATCTGAGGTGCTTGAGTTCCGGATTTAATGTATCTCCTGCGGGTTTCGAACCCACACACCTTGGTTTCTCATGTCAAGACACTACCAGGTGGCTGCATTAATCATTCGGTCACCGGGGCTCTTCTCATCTGTAATAGTGAGTGTATGAAAGTATTATTCTTGAGAGATAATAAGAGACTTATTCTGATATTTTCTAGTAAGTAATAAATATCTTTATAGTGTAGCTGCAGCCTCTGTAACTATTAAGAAAGTCAGATTAAAGATGAAGATAGTAGTATTAATAAGCTGTGAGAGTATTACTTTTATTATTATATCTTCTTCTTCTTTTACATCTCTTACAGTCATGATAATAGTAGCTGTGTCTTGTAGTGAGATGTCATTTCTTCTGCTGATTAGTTTATTAGTATTCAGTTTATTTTCTACTCTCTTTACTACTGTTGTAATACTGCTTTCTCTCTTAATTAACACAGTAATATATAACTCTGTGTAATCATTTAAAGAGAACTCTGAGAAGAGCTTGATTTCAGAAACAGTAACTCTGAGAAGCTTAATTTATAGTTTCTCTCTCATAATATATCTAAGTTCTATTTAAAATACTGCTGAGTTGAGTCTGCAGAGTTCTGTGATTTCTTTATCTTCTCTCTGTAAGAAGACTTTAGTGCAGTCTTTAATCAGTACTATTACTTATCTATACTGCATTAAGCAGCTGAAGAAAGAGAAGATTTTATACACTTATCTCTTCTTTTACTCTTATTATTTCTATTATATCTGTAACAATAATTTCTATCTCTCTGTAAGTATTATCTACTCTATAAGAAGATATCATATCAGTTCTGATAAAAAGCTCAGATACTTAAGTAGTACAGAGTAGACTAACTGCTAAAATCATGAATTTCATGTTTAATTTCATTTAGTCTGATTTCATACTGTTATTATTATTATTATTATTATTATTATTCTTTCATTATACTCATATGCAAGCGGAGCTTATGATGAGTCCTTGCGTGATGTTAAATACAGGCCAAGTGTTAATTATACAGGAGGAAATACAGGTGTTGAGATCACATCAAGATAACAAGAACATAGGAAATACAAAGGAGTGACAATTAGATACATGCGATAATAACTTCCCAGCTCAGGAACATAGAGCGATTTTATTGAAGCGATTTGTACACCTCTGTATTTATTAGGAACCTGAGGTGCTTGAGTTCCGGATTTAATGTATCCCCTGCGGGTTTCGAACCCACATGCCTTGGTTTCCCATGCCAAGGCGCTACCGGGTGGCCGCATTAACCATTCGGCCACCGGGGCGATTTCATACTGTGATTCAAAGATTGCTTGAGTCAGTGTATAATTACAGATGTACACCGGCTTCTTATATATTATAATATCATACACTAAATTAATTAGTAGCTGCTATGACCTCTTTACACTCATAAGTAAGTTCAGAAGTGACTGTGTTATTATCTAACAGTTGTATATTCTTTCAAATCACATTCTCTCTCATCAGATTCAGTCACACTTATGTGATTATAACATCTGTTCTAGCTTTATACAGATTAGCATGTTACTAGTGTTCACAATCTTGTAATCTATCTCTGATTCAGCTAGCATTCTGTGTACACTCTCACAAAGAAACTTTCACTATATTATATCTCTTATTCACTAACTTTTCTCATTCTTCAATCATCTTCTTTATTATTATTATTATTAAATATTATTATCATTCAAGATTTCTATTTCTTCTTCTGTTCAACTCTTTCTATCTGTTCATCTATTACATTATATATGTTTCTGACAATGACTTTTCATTCTTATAACAAGTGTCATCATAGTGCTTATATCAGACAGTTTATTAGCATTAAGTGTAACATATTGTGAAATATGATCAGAACTTATTTATCTTCTAATAATTATCAGAATGTATTACTATGAATAGTATATCTTCTTTATCTTCTTATACACTCTTGACTGTTTTTCTTCTCAGTGAGTTTCTGATCATGTTTTCTAACACAATTTTACATGAATGCAGATGCTGATATGTTTATTTTTATTTATATAGAATCTTTATATATTGACAGATCTGCATCTGCTGATGATAGTGAACTCAATATTAAATTATTAATTGAGAACTTAAAGAATATGATAATAAAGAAATTATTTATATCATGTATAACTGAGTCTTCTGTGTCTCTTCTTATCTCTTCTACTACTTCTTTCTCTGCTACTCTCTTCTCTATTTCTTTCTCTGTTACTCTCTCTCAATCTTCTACACTTGTCTCTGTGTCTGATTCTCCTGCTTCTGCTACTTCTGTTTCTGTGACTCTCACTCTCACTACTTCTGATTTTACTGTCTCTGCTTTTATTATCAGCTCTTCTCATTTCAAGAAGATGTTACATAGACTTAATAAATTATGTTTATCAGTATATACACTTCTTTCTTTCTTATCAACTTCTAGAATAATTTATTGTATAAAGACTGTATATAACATGATTATCTGAAGCTCAGTCATAGATATCAATTATTACATTTATTTTAAATATTTATGATAAGATAATTATTCATTTATACTAGAGAATCACTCTCTCTCTTAACAGTATTAAGATTATAAGTCTTTTTCTTTTTCATCTTTTCTTTCTGATGCTGATTTTTCTATTCTTAGAGAAAATTATTATAAGTTTTACTGTGCACAAAGTTGTAATATTCACAGATATTAAGAAACTTTTCATAACTATTAAATTTAATATTATAGATATATTCACTCTGACAAATTTCTTTGAAATGATAGATCTGTATTAGTCTATTCTCTAATATCTATTATTCAACTTCATGATGCAAATGAAAGATATTCATGTTTTCAAAAATGAGAATGCAGATATCATACTTTTTTACACTTATAAGTGTAAGGCTTGTATGTCTTGTCTAAGATATTATTATGAAAATGAGCTATTCACACACTGTGTTCTGCTTTCTGCATTTCTCTGTGTCTCTCTCTCTCTTTCTGAGAAGCCTTGTGCATGTTGTAATTACATGTACAATTCTAAGATCAGCAGATATTTATTCAGTAATTGTTATCTCTACTTTTATAATTTCATATACTAATAATAGTTCTTAGTTGCTTCAGTATCAGAGATCATTTTAATTGAAGATAATTACATCACTGAGACTATTCTCTCTCACTCTCAAGCTTCTCTTATCACTTTCTCTTTCTTCTCTATAAGGAAGATTGTGTACACACTGAGTTATAAGTATTCAGTTTTAGATAACTTCTGTCATTATTTATTCAGTTCTGTATCTTCTTCTTCTTCTATTTCTTCTACTCTTACTCTCTCTGTTCTGACTTCTGATTCTGTAAGTCTCATACTCTTCTCTAATTTTTCTAGATATATGTATATGCATTTCTATATTAGCATTTCAGTTAATCTTGTAATAAATGACATTAATGTTGTATGCAGAGTGATAGAGAAATCAGAGATATATGTAATATTATTATAAGAACAGCTTACAGCTCTCAAATCTCTTACAGATCTTGAGTTTTGAGATTTTCTTTGTTTTTGACATTTTTCAGATGACGTGATGTTGGAAATAGATTAAATATATAGTGTATAAAAATGAATAAGATATATATAATAATATTTGTCTTTTACAGCTAACTCTTACAGTTAGTAATCAATTCATTATTTCTTTTCTTTTCTTACACTTTTTCTTTATCTACTAGTTACTACTCTTACACAATCTCTATATATCATATAGTGTTCAGTGACTAGATTCAGCAGCTTTCATCTTTTATAATTCTATCTTGTATATTATACTGTCTCTCTTCACTCACTTAGATTACTACAGTGAATAATTTATTAAAACTAATCTCATCTGATCTCTGAGTATCTTCAGAGATTGAGATGACTTGATCTTATATATCTGTGAATATTTCAGATAGTTTGTCCTCTGTGATCTCTGTAATTGAACTGATGTAAACAGTTAAATTTAACTCTGAATTTCTTTTTCTTCTGTAATCTGACTCATGTATAAGTCTGCTACTTTAAGACTGCTTTTTATCATATTATGTCTGCTATCTGCAGCATATTATTATACAACTGACTACAGTTTTATCACTTATTAAAGTGTGATATTTATCTGATTTCTTTATTACTTCTTATTCTTTTCTTATAATTATGAAAAGATCAGAATAAGTGAGATTATCTGATTTATAAGTATCTATGATTTCTCTTACTTTATAAGACTTTTTAATTATAAGTCTCTTCTTTTTCAATACTGATAATAGTGCTGTGAATAATCATAATTCACTCAGATCTTGTATCATTGCTTTCATAAGTCATGAATTATTTATTAAGTTGTATAAGACTCATCTCTCTGATTCTTTCAATGCATACATTCTCAGAGAATGTGATTTGAGTATTTTATATGACTTAAATCATCTAGATTGAAACTTCTCAGAACTCTCATTACATATAAAAACTCAAATTTTCATCTTGAGACTTGATTTCTTAACTAGTGAGTCTTGTATTCTTTTCAATTGAATTGCTCAGTTCAGAAGTAACTTATTAGCTTTTACATGTGTGTGACTGATCTCTTTCAATCTTGATTTCATATCTGCAACTGTTGTGTCTGTGACTGTTGTATCTGCAACTGCTGTTTTCTTCTTCATCTTTTCTAAAGTATTCTTCAGAATGTGCGGATGCAATTTATACAACAGATAGAATAATAAACACTTGAAGACTGCATGCTGCTGAATCCGCGTGACTAATAGCATCTGATCAAGATATTCATCTCATAATCTCATAGGCTTGTCTACTAGATATTTCATCAGCATGTTGCTCAAGATTTCATTTAAGTATTTCATCTTCTCATTTATTTATAAATGATATGATGTTGTTCTACAATGTCTTGTCTGTAACTGACTTATGAAATGCCTCATCACTTCTTCTATAAGATTCACACTGTTATCAGTTAGAATCTCATGCAGCATTTCATAGTTGATATAGATTTTATTATATAGAAACTTTATCATCATCTTCTCTATTATCTCTGAAACTGCTTTCATAACTGATCAGTCAGTAGTGTAATTAATAGCAGTGATTATTCATCAATTTTTATTTGATATTCATAGTAATATATCTATAAGATTTATCTCTCATTGTTTAAATAATTGTATTATATACTTTATCTAATGTTGTACTTTCTTATATTCTAACTCTTTCTTAGATTCTTTTATGATCTGATAATTCAGACACTTGTGAGTGTATATCTGAATGTTCTCAGTCATGCTTGATCAGTATACTCTTGATTTGAGTATGTCTATAAGTTCAGAGCTTTCTAAGTGACTGAATTTCTTATGCATGTAAGTCATTAAATCATATCTAAATAAAGATTCTAGATAGAGAGCTTCTGCATATTCTAGATTGTGATAAAGTGTAACATTATTTTTCAATTTTTCTAGCTTGAAGTTCAGAAGTATCTCTTCTACTTTTCTCATAAGATACTTATTATTCAACATCTTATCATTCTTCAAGTGAGAGATCATGATGTTCACTTATTCTGATTTCTTACACTCTCTCAGCATGTTTAATATGAACTTCTCTTATATCTGATTTGCAGAACTCTTACTCATGAAATCAGATCTGTAACTGATTATATCAGATATTACAGTATTCAATTTCTTTCAGTATTTGATATAAAGATTATACACTTGAAACTCTGAGATTCAATGTACTAAGCATTTGAAAGGTTTTATTATTAATTATAGATAGATAAGACTTTTATGATCTGTGATCACTGTTGTTGTATACTTGTTATTAATATATCTATTTCATAATATCAGTATATACTTGATTGCTAGTAATTTCTTTTCATACACTGAATAATTGAGCTCAGTGTCTGATAGTTTTTTATCATTATATATCACTGAGTGCAGCTTGTTATTCTTATCTATCTATAGAAGAGCATCTCTGATAGCTTATTCAGATGTATCTATTTTAATGTAGAAAGATTTATCACAATCTGATTGAATAAGCACTGAGAATGTTACTATATATTTTCTCAGTGTGAGAAAAGCCTCTTTGTATACAGTATTTCAGATAATTGAATGAAACTTCTTCTTTCACAGATTTACATTCATTTTTCTTAAGAGATCTAAGAGTGATGTAGATATTCATATAAAATTCTTGATAAATCTACAGTAATATGAGATTAACTTAAGAAACTGTTATATATGATGTATATTTCTCAGCTGCAGTTAGACTGACCGTGTGACCGTGTCTGAGACCAGGATCAAACTTTACAGTTATCATGTTGCTTAAAAGCATTACTTCTGATCATGATTTGTGTTCATCATATTAATCTCAAATCATGTTATTTCAAATATTAAAGATTTCAGATTTACTTTTCAAATAAAAATCTAGTCTCAGATAAAGAATATGTTTGAATTCTTAGTCACATTTTCATTCTGATCTCATTATTGAGAATGACATTAAATGAGATCATGAAATCACTTCTCACTTACATAATATCATAATATAGTACTCATTTGTTGAAAATTCAACAGAGAGTGTTATCAAATATCATTACTTTTCTGAACACAGATTATAATTCATATAATTTTAATTATGAAAAAAATATAAAATACAAAAAAAAAACAAAAAACAAAAAATAAAATAAAAACAAGAAAAAATCAGAATGAACAAAAAAAAAAAAAAAGAAAAGAAAAAGAAAAAAATAAAAAATAAAAACAAAAAAAATCAAGGTTGCAGAGCTGCAGCACTCTTAAAATACTCACTTCTCAGAGTCTTTGCAATGTTCATCATTAACTGTGTATTTCTCACAGTGAGAATAACACAGCTGTGATGAGTTATTATCTTAACATTATCTAATAAATAATCAGTATATATCTGTATAAATGTGAATATTTAGAAAATATACACTCAAAAAGTGTGGCCAGGGTGGACTCTGCTGCCACTTGAATAATATTAAGAACAGAATACTGAAATCAATGATTTCTCTCATCAATTTCACAGATAAGACAGGTGAAGATGATCTTGAGAAATATAAGATCTTCTGACTTCTGATAAAAATGAATCTCACAGAGAGACTCTATTTTCATGATATCAGAGACTGAGTGTTACTAAAAAGCATTACTTTCATGCAATGTATATGCACTTACTGCAACAATTCATTCTCTGCATACATGATCAAGAGTTGCAGCTTTCTCACACTGCACAGCTCTCTCTGAGATGCTGGTACTGATTTGCAACTCACACAGTCTCTCAGTTCAGCATGTGCTGTGTATATACAGCTCTGCATGCTGGGGCTGTGTTAATCATTATGACCTGATGTGATACTTGCTTTTCACAGGCCATGTTTCATTTGAGAAGAGAGGGGAAAGACACAACTGTGATTTTATTGAGAGAAGATGAATAATTAGTAATATTGAATATAATTTGATTCTTCTGCATTTAAAATTTGATTAGTCTATACTCTTTAATTTGAGGATTTCTAGAAGTGTTTTAATAGTTTTCATATCAGCTTGAATTTAGTGATGAATTAAAGAAGAAGAGAAAAGAGAGAAGAAAGAACTGAGAATAACTTATCTTTATAATATAAAAACAGAGAATCACTGCAATTATTCTCTCTAGTAATAAAGATCTGTTTTCTGCATGTATCTCTGATATAGATTATATAATAACTGTATACAAAGAATATCAACACTGCATGTATTGAATGAAGATGATGTTGCTATGCAACACTGTAGCTGTTTTCATATATCTCTGAAAGCTGTTAATATTTTCTTTATCTCTTTATATTTGATAAGTCAGTAATATATTTCAATGCACTTTCTCTTTCATCATTATTATCATCATCACTATTACTATTATTATTATCATCACTATTATTATTATCATCATCATCATCACTATCATCACTATTATTACTATCATCATCATCATTATTATTATCATATTATTTCTGGCCGCCTCTTCTGTCTTCACCTCTCTTCAACACTCACTGAAATTAATCATGTTATCTCTCTTCAAATATTCTGCGGTCCTGCGGACCACTAAGGCGTGTGAGCATCATCATAGATTAAAGAAAGAGGAGAAGAAGGCATTCAAGTGAGAAGAGATCAATCACAAGACATGTTATAATACCTTGAAGAGGCTTCATAAGAAAGTAGAATGATAACAATTTTAAGTAACACTTCTGATAGATTTAGACTGAACTAAGTATAGAAATAATGCAGATAGCATCACCTGTGAGAGATTGAAGAAGAAGATAGTAAAGAGTCTCATGCAGCAGCAGTGAGATCAGAAGAAGTCTCAAGAATGATTTAAGTTCAAGATAAAGAGAGAGAGAGAGAAGAAGAGTGTTACTGTAAATAAGTAACAGCAGAAGAAGATTAAGAGAGTGTTAAAGCAGAAGACAAAGAAGTCAAAACTGATAAGTTTTTTATTTATTGAGAGATAATAATTTTTAATAACACTTCTGTTCTCTAATTGATTAGCAGAAGCTAACAGAGAAGAAGAGAATTGAGGTCTTATTCAGATCTCAAATGCACTTCATGATTCAGAACATTGAGAAGACAGCTCTGCTCTCTGAGCATGTCAATCTGCTTATCACTGAGATGGAACCCAAGACAGCAGACCAGGAAATGCGGGATTTTGAGGTGCAGATTGACCTGGCTGAGAAGAAGCAGTAGAAACCCTTCTCTGAGAAGGCAGCAGAGAGAGATTTTGAGATTATTATCATCTCAGATAAGAAGAAGAAGAAGAAGAAGAAGAAGAAGAAGAATGAGAAGTGAATTATAGAGAATGATAAGAAGAATGAGAAAGAGAAGAAGTAGATTTTTTTCTTTTTATATTAGTTAGTTATAAGTTTAAGTTTTTAATTATTAATAATTAAAATTGATTTTGAGTTTTCAAAAATTATTGTACAAGTTGTAATCAAGTCAGAAATGATATATATATATATATATATTTAACTATCATGATTCACAAATCACTATAATGTATAAGTATCAACATTTTTTCAACATTGATATTCACAATATTAATATATTTTTAATGATATTATCTGATAACATAATTTGATAATTCTCTCTTTCACAATATTAATATATTTCAAGAAATATGACAGAGATTAATCATGATTGTTTATTTACTTTTATACATCAATGATATTCAATCTGAGTTAGTACTAAAATTATAACTAAGCTAAGAAACAAGATTATTTTCTCTTATATTAATTCTTCTTATACACATCAGTGATCAGTTATTGAAAATAAATTGTTATCTTTCTTAAATTATTATCATATCTTCTGAATTCACTTCTTTCACTTCTTTTACTTCTATTGAAGATTCACAAACTCTTTAAGAAATCACTGTGAATTACAAAGTCTACATTGTTTACAATTCAACACAGAATACTCTCTTTCAATCATGATGAATAATCACTTCATTCTTCATATCTGATTTCAGGTTATGAAATTTATGAAAAACTCAACACAAACACTGAGATAATCTATGAAATAATTATCAACAGATTGCATTGCAGATTACTGAAGAGTCATCTCTCTACTACAATCACTGCAACTTCATTCAGAAATATTCATCATAAACTGATCATAGCTCTGAAGGAATTTTCTGACATCTGAAGTCATCAGAATACAGACAATAAAAGAAAAATAATCAGAAAATTACTACTGAGCTGATAAGTTACTCTATCAGATAATAATTTTTAATAACACTAACTTTCTAATTTGAAGAAAATTATGTGAAAACAATCATATATCAGTACTCTGATTTCATAACTCTCATCTGATAACTTTCATGAATAATTACTTTGCATGTGTATATCTCTGAATCTTTCTCTTCAATCAATTGAAAACCCTGAATTCTGAACACTTCTTCAAATGCTTAATTCAAATCTTCATATTCCACATTGATTCTGTCTTCAGTTCAACCTCAAGACACACTACAAAGTCAATATGCAACATCTAGAATCAGAGTTGAAGAATCATCAAAGAGTGTCTCTCACAGTGAATGCATGAATTAGTACAAACAATCTTGCATTTATAAGAGTTACATGTTATTATATTAATGAGAACTGGACTTATTAAGAGACATTAATTGAATTTGAATCATTGATCAGTAGTCATACTGAGGATTATATAACAGAGATATTAATAACTGTGATTAAAAATGACTATTGAGATATTAGTCTCAGTCTTCTTACAATTATAACTGATAATGCTGTGAATAACTACACTATAATAAAGAGCTTGAAGCAAAAATTGACTTTGCATTCCTGAAATGATAAACAAGGTCATATTCCCTGTATTGCTCATGTGATTCAACTTGTGATACAAACACTGATAAAGAATCTTAACATTGAGATGAAGAATAATGAGATGACTGATTCTTGAGATGAGAATGAGATAAAAGTGATTACTCAAGTAACTTTTACATCTACTTTGCAAAAGATAATGTTTTTTGACAACACTTTTTAATATTGCTTTTTAATAATGCTTTTTGATAATACTACTGTTAATTTTGAATAGATTGATTAATAATTTAAATATCACAGATTTGAAATATTGCTAATGTGATTTATACCTTCTCTAAATAACAACAATGATTTCATGATATTCAACAAATAAACAAATCAGTCACATCACTGAATATGATACAGAATGTTAGAATATGATAAAGTTCAATATATGAGATAGCTGTTCAGACTCTTCAATTATATCAGATAATTAATCATTGAGTGCAACACTCTGATCAGAAAAAGATTCAGATATTGAAACTTTCTGATATGAAGTGAACTCAGTTGAAATATGTGATTGATTTACTGTTTCAGTTTTATAAGACAATAAAGACAGTCTCAATCACTCATACATCAATGCTGCAGTCAGCCTGATGAGTGTATAACAGTTTATTTACTTATCTTAAGAAGCAGTTGAATCACTCAAAAAGAAATTCAGTCTGAGATGATGCTATAGCACAGGCTATTATTACTGTAAGAGATAAACTGGCATATTACTACAGCAAAACTGAACAATCTTTTGCAGAGTACTATGCTGTAGCAGCTCTACTAGATCTCTCTCATTGAGTTAACATCTACACTTCTCAAGATTGGACAGAGAAGAAATAAGACTTGTATATCAAATTAGTCTGAGACTACTACAATGTCAACTATCAGAGATTTGAATGAGCAGATGTTTGAGATGTGAAGACAGTGAAATACAATTCTCTAGTAAGTAACAATCTTTGATAACACTTTCTATCTCATAGAACTATAATACTAACTTTGAAACAGAACTTACATACATTGATTACAACTGAAAATCAGGCAAAACTACATGCTTATAAAACTGAATTTAACTGCTATCTTCAAGATAATCTGACAAATTTATATGCTAAATCAATTCTAGAGTTATGAAAAATTGTTGAGAGTATATATTCAACTGTTGCACTGATGATGTGTGATATTCTGACAATTTCATTGACAGAGGTGAGAATGAAGTGAAAGTTTAACTCAAGTTAAGATATTTATCACTATCACTGAGAACAATTACAAGAAGAAACAATCAAGAAACTTATGATTATAAAATATGAAATTATCAGACAGTTTAATACCTCTGATCACAGTATATCAGAGAAGTGTAGTTTTCATAAGAAAGTGAAGAATAAACTTGCACAAGAATGTATTTAGTTATTTCATGAGTGTTATCAATAATTATTATCAAATTCTGATTATATAATCAATCACTGAATGAACTGAATGAGACTGATTTTAATCTTCAGTCTCAGTCTCATTCTGATTTTAGAAGAATGATCATCTTTCACAGTTTATTCTGAGAAATTACTCTCATTTCACTGTTCTTGAATTAAATCTGGTCATTTTTCACACCATTTCTCTCAGAAATGATTCATTTTCAGATTTTTTTGAGGCTTGGTTCTGATGAGACTCACGTCAAGAAATGTATGAGATCAGATCAAATGAGATCAAATGTGAAATTCATGGTCTCACCGGCCAGTCTAGCTGCAGTCAATTCACTATAATATTCAATTTCTTCAGAATGAGATGTATACAGTTATCACTTACTATATATTCTACAAACTTCAACTCTTCTATTTCAAACACACACTTTGTTGATTTAATATAAAGCTTATACTCTGTCAGAGTTATTTAGCAGTTCTTTTCTCAGTTAATGACTGATATTGAAGTTCAAAAACTAGTTATAGCTTCAATTGAGTCATTCTTCTTTGAAAACTTCATCATTCTGATCACAATGCCTGAATTCAGTGCAGAATTCCTTATTCAGAATGAGAATCTCTGAAAATCAGCAGTAGAATCTTTGTTAAACACAACAATTCTATCTGAGAGAGATGAAAAGTGAGACAAATTCATTCTTCATAATATTTCAGTTGAAATTTTTGACTGTGAAGAAGAAATGCTACTTCTCAAAAATGAATTAGAAGAATACAACTTCATTCAACTGAGAAAAGAGCCTGTATGACTAAATTCAATTGAGTTCAGACAAAGCAGAAGAAATGCCTCTGTTCTAGTATATACAAAGACACTTGAACAGTCAAAGATCTCTGAAGTAAGAGTAGCAGGTTTGAAAATGAGAGTTTATGAATACAAAGACTCAAGAATGAATGTCAAAGCTCAAACACAGTGTTCAAACTGTCAAAGATATGAACACTTTGCAATCTCCTGTTTCAGAGACTCAAAATGTGCATTCTGTGCCAGAGATCACAAAACTAGTGAGCATAAATGTGAAACATGCTCAAAAAGAGGTGAAATATGTCAACACACTCTGCTTAAATGCTCTAATTGCAAAGAAAAACATGCATCTAGCTCAAAAGAATATATGTTTGCTTCAAGAACTCAAAAGAACTGAAGAAAAGATGAAGCTCAAAGTAAATCTAGAACTGAAGAGAATAGTCAAGCCAGTAAACTCACAACTGCAAGCTTAAAAAGAAGAAACTCTCAACTATCTAAATCTTCAAACTTCAATTCTTCAGCTAAATATAAACAGAATTTGAATCCTCAAACTTCTGTTAAAATTAGAGAATTGAGAAATAACTCTGATAATAAACTAGATATAATGCAAGCAGTTGAGATTTCTACTTTTCAGAACAGTTATAATCTACTATCTAATGATAGTGATTAGATTCTACTCTACTCTCTTTTAGTATGAATATACAACAAAAACAACAAAAAAAGTTTAAAAACTCTTCAAAAATCACATTTATTCAAAATAATGTGAATAGAAACTTAAATTATATTTATTCTTGTCTTCAAATTGCATTTGAATAAAAAGTTGATTTTATACTACTTCAGGAGCTGAATTTTGATGCTGAGTAAAAATATGTCATTTCTCATTCAAGCTACTACTGCTTTTTATCTCAAAAATCTGAGATAAAGTTGAGAGTAGTAATCTATAAAAGAAAGAGATCAAGATATCAATTTAATCTAAGATTTGATATCATATCTGACTCTGATATTCTGATAAGTGATATTATAGATAAAGAGAATGAGTTTAACACTATACAGCTTATAAATATCTATAATGAAAAGTTATTGAAGAAAAATAATAACATCTGAATAATTAATAGAGAATTTCTGAATATAACTTCATCAAGAAACTCTATAATTGCAGAAGATTTCAATACACATCATCTCTGATAAAATTCAGAATGCAAAAGAGCAGTAAGAGCTGATAATCTGATTAAATGAATCTTTGAGCATTTAATAGATTTAGTTAACAAGTCTGATCAACAAACATTCTTTAGAAAAGACATGAAACAGAAATCTATTATAGATCTAATCTTCATGTCACAAAATCTAATAGAAAAAAGACTTGTAAACTAGTTTATTGATTCAAATGAGACATCAGAATCAGATCATGAGATTATTTAATTTAATATTGAACTGAGTGAGAAATAAATGAGTGAAAATCCTCTTCTCTCTAATCAGTTTAACTTTGAAAAAGCTGACTGGAAGGCAGTTGAAGAAAGTATAAAACTGTTAAAATCTGAAAGACAGAGTGAGCTGTATTGAAACCCTGGTCAAGATATCTCAAATGAAATGCTTGAGAATAGAGTGAAGCTCATTACATCTATTATTCTAGCAAGTATTAAAGATAATATTCTAAAGAGAAAGTCTTCTGAGTATTCAAAACCTTAATGAAATGAGAATATCATATCTAAAAGAAAACAATTGACTACTGCTAGAAGAGATTGAAAGAATGATATAATTTCTGATAAAGAGTTTAAAGCTGTCAGAAATGAATATTTTTCAGATATTAAAAAAGCTAAAACAGACTGCTGAAATAAATTTCTTGAAGAAGCACAAGAAAAAGAAGTTTTTAAAGCTTTTAACTATACTAAAACAAGAAGTGTAGCAAAACTTTCAATCTTAGAATATGAGTTTCAGAATGAATCATATACAGCAAACTCTTTTAAGGAAAAATGTCAAGCTTTTATAAGAACTCTATTTCAAAACTCATCAGATTCAGATTCAGAGGAAGATTATTATTATTATTATTCTTCAATTATAGATGTATGCAGTCAGAGACTATGACATCTACCTGAGAACTTTAGTTCTCAGGGTTTTTTCTATGTCTGTAAAGTTAACTATTATACATTCATCAATTTCAGATATGCAAAATCAGAAAATTCCAGCCCAGAATACAAAAACTGTTTACAAATTGCAGTGTTTTAACATCTTTTGATACTTTGAAACCATTTGACAATATCATGACAAAAGAAAAGAGAAAAAGAACACAGTCTCAAAGATAGACACATTAAATAAATGGATAGAAAGAAATTGAAAGAAAAAGATAAAGAAAAAGATAAAGTAAAGAGAGACTATAACAAAACAAATTATTAAAAGAGAGTGTATAGCTGTTTTAACAGACTATATCTGATTAATTTCCTCCTCTTCATACTCAGATAATTCTGAATTTAGTCATTTTCTTGTAGCTGCTTGAGTTTCTGATAGAAAGTCTATTAAGTATTTAATTCCTGTCTCAGTTGAGAATAAGAATCTCATATTTAATTGATTTAGATCATACTTCTCTTTCAATCTGGCTCTGAGACTATTGTATAATGCACAGTGCATTACAATATGCTCAGGATTCTCATTTGTATTGCAGAATGAGCATTCTATTGAGTCAAATCTATCATCAAATCTTTGTATATAAGATTTGAAATAGCCATGTCCTAGTTTCAGCTGTATTATAGATGAGAATATTTTCTTTTTACATTTAATTGAACAAGATTTCCACTTGGGTTTTGTTTCAAATCTTGAATAATGTATACTCTTCTTTTGTTTCTGCCAGCTTTCATTTCACTTGTCTAAACAAGATTCTTTTATTTTTCTCTTTATAAAAGACCAGGACACAATTTTTTGAATAGATCTGCTTAATTCTGCACCCTTTTTTGCAGCTGAATCAGCCAATTCATTATCATGAATATTCATGTGAGCAGGGAACCCAGTGCAGATGAATTATCAGCTTTGATGTTCTTCTCTTTTGAATTTTCAAACAGAGTTTAAGATCAGTTCAAGATTCATTTGATCATTATGAATCTGACTCATTTCTAAGTCTTTTTTAAGCAGCTTGACTATCAGAGAATATCCATGTCTCTTTCAAACAATTTCCTCTTTTATGAGATTTTATTTCAATGAGTTTGAAAGCTTTCACTATTGCAAATAGTTCAGCATCAAAGACTTCACATTCAGAGCCTTGATTTCAGAAATCTGAGATAAAATTAATATTATCTTCAGTATAAGCAATGCCTGCGCCTAATCTATTCAAGTTCTCATTTTTTGAGCCATCTGAATAAACCAGAATAGAGTCTTTTATATTGATTGTAGAAATTCTCTTCAAATGCTGTTCATATTCTTTCTCTTTTGATAGTTCACTTATTTGTAAGTCTATAAGAGATTCAAGCTTTTCTCTCCAGGGAGATAACTTCTCATGATCAACTTTTTCAATATTTAAAGAAGAAAATTAATTTTTAATCAGAGAGCATAGTCTGTACAGTTGAGAAGGCATTTTCTTTGAAGAATTATTTTCATTCCAATCAAGAAATCTATTCCAATCCAGTTCATTTCCAGAGTTAATTGATGGAAATGAAGAAGAGACTCTTTCTCTGATTATATGATTTGAGCTCATCTTTACAACTCTCAGAGCATAGTTCATACAGGTCTTTTCAAATCTAATAGCAGGAGAAGGAATTGAAGCTTCAATTTCCATTGCTTTAATAGGAGATGATTTGAATGCTCTCAGAATTCTTCTCAAGGCTCTGTTTTGCAGACTTTGAAAGAGTTCAGTGAAATTCCCTTGATTATTCCATCAAACTTGAACTTCATAATCAGCTACTGATGTAATACAGGCTATATATAACTGTCTCATAGCCTGGAAGGATAGACCTCTCTCTGTATTTGATAGTCTGATTATATTGTTCAATAGTCTTTCTGCCTTGACAGTTCTTTGTTGAATGTGATATTTAAAATTCAACTTGGAGTTTAATCATACTCCTAATCATTTGACATTTACACTGGGTTTAATCTCTCTATTTAAAAGAGTTAGAGATAGTTCTTTCTCATTGAGTCTAGAAAAGAAATGAATTAACTCAGTTTTATTCATATCAAATTGAATTTGATTGATATCTGCTCTAACAAAGATTTCCTTTGCAGCTTCTTCAATTACTTTCAAATTCTCTTTGATAGTTTTTGAGCTGTAGACTAGATCAATATCATTCACATAACTCAGAGATCACACTATTCTCATATTTCTATTTTTGAATAGATATGCAGTGTATATTGCAAATAAAATGAGTGAGATTGAAGATCCCTGTGATACTTCTATTTTTATCTCAGTCTTGTCTTGTTTCATTCCATCAAAGAAGAGTTGTATAATTCTTTTAGACATAAAACAGTTAACTCATTTTATTAGAGAAAGTGGCAGTTTTAATATCTTCAATGTCTGAATTAACTTTGACTTTGAAACATGATCAAATGCTTCCTTTATATCAATAAAAACTGCAGTTGAGACCAGACTCTCATGCTTTGCTATTTGAATATCATGAACAACTGAGAGAACAGTGTCAATTGCAGAACACTGTTTTCTATCTCTCATTTGTTCACTGAATAAAAGAGAATCATCTATAGAGCTTATGAAAGATAGTCAAGTAGCTATTATCTTTTCTAAAACCTTTTCTAAACAGTTCAATAGAGATATTACTCTATATGACTTAGAAATTGAAGTTTTTCTATTAGGTTTTGCAAGAATCACTCCAGTGACTTCTCTCCAGCATTCAGAATGATATTCATTTTTCAAGAGATTGAAAAAGAGCTCAAAATATTCATTCTTTAAGTAGAAATATATATTTTGAATAATCAAGTGATTAATTGAATCAGGACCTGCAGCAGTTTTAACAGAACTTGAGAAGATAGCTGACTCTAATTCATCTTGTGTAAGATCAGGCCATTCCCAGTCATTTTCATCAATGTAGTTGAGAAGTGATATATTCTCTTCCTCTGAATCTGAATCTGAGTCTGATGAGTTCTGAAAGAGAATTCTCATGAAAGCTTGACATTTTTTCTCAAAAGAGTTTGCTGTATATGATTCATTCTGAAACTCATATTCTAAGGCTGGAAAGTTTTGCTACACTTCTTGTTTTAGTATAGTTAAAAGCTTTAAAAATTTCCTTTCCTTGTGCTTCTTCAAGAAATTTATTCCAGCAGTCTGTTTTAGCTCTTTTGATATCTGAAAAATATTCATTTCTGACAGCTTTGAACTCTTCATCAGATATTACATCATTTTTTCAATCTCTTCTAGCAGTAGCTAATTCTTTCCTTTTAGATGAGATATTCTCATTCCATCAAGGTTTTGAATACTCAGAAGATTTTCTTTTTGAAATATTATCTCTAACACTTATTAGAATAATAGATGTAATAAGCTTCACTCTATTCTCAAGCATTTCATTTGAGATATCTTGACCAGAATTTCAATATAGCTCATTCTGTCTTTCAGATTTTAGCAGTTTTATGCTTTCTTCAACTGCTTTTCAATCAGCTTTTTCAAAGTTATACTGATTAGAGAGAAGAGGATTTTCACTCATTTGTTTTTCACTCAGTTCAATATCAAATTGAATAATCTCATGACCTGATTCTGATGTCTCATTTGAATCAATAAACCAGTTTACAAGTCTTCTTTTCATTAGATTTTGTGACATGAAGGTTAGATCTATAATAGACTTCTGTTTCATGCCTTTTCTAAAGAATGTTTGTTGATCAGACTTATTAATCAAATCTATTGAATGCTTAAAGGTTCATTCAATCAGATTATCAGCTCTCACTGCTCTCTTGTATTCTGAATTCCATCAGAGATGATGTGCATTGAAATCTCCTGCAATTATAGAGTTTCTTGATGAAGTTATGTTCAGAAATCCTCTATTAATTGTCCAGATATTGTTATTTTCCTTCAATGACTTTTCATTATAGATATTTATGAGCTGTATAGTATCAAACTCATTTTCTTTATCTATAATATCACCCACCAGAATATCAGGGTCAGACATAAT